>NW_023653476.1:27500-30000 GCF_015228065.2 Penaeus monodon
ATGCATAAAGTTTACAGAGGTAACATGGGAAAGTTCGAGCAGATCGTTCATGAAATGAAATGTCTTCTTAGGAAGACGTGGGAGAAAATTGCTCATACATTTGGAACTGACACTTCGATGGATATCCTGGCAATGGAAGCAGATATCAAAAAGATAAAAGAGGCTCCTTTTGAAAACATTCGGGTTTACTTTAGTGAACTGCAAACCACAATGATCACTGATGGTGTTGAAAGCATGAAAGAAAATTATGTGAATAATCTTTCTTATGTTCCAGATGTACATTTGTTAGATAAAAACTTAGGGGTTCGTAGTCAGATCAAGGTCCTGAAAGTTTTCACAGAAATGCAGATAGTATATGAAGAGGAAAGAAAGAATATAACATGGATGAATGGTTCATCGAACTAGAGAAAATACATGACAGGCAAAGTAAAAAGAGTCGATTCCTGCTCGTGGAAGGAGTGGCTGGTGTTGGTAAAACAACTCTCATCAGGAAACTAGTTCTTGACTGGGCCTCTGGGAGCAGCACATTATCGATCTGGGCGATTTGAAATACTAATATATATGCAATTTAGAGAGAAGCATATTAATTCCATGGCCCTCTTGTATACTTCTGTTCTGCCATTCATGCGGGGAAAGGTGGACCCCGAATATCTAATGATGTTAACTGAAGGTAGGAATGTCGTATTCGTATGTGATGGTCTTGATGAAAATAATCCTCAGTCAATCCAACTCTTCAAAGAGATTCTCGATTATGGAGCAAAAATCCCACTGACTGTAGTGTGTACCACACGCCCAAACGAAATTGAGAATCTGCTGCTCATGTTACCTGCTCAGTTTTCTTGCCTACGCCTTCAAGTATTAGGAATTCATGAAAAAATAGGCCCGCTTTCATAAAGAGGTATTTAGAAGCCCAAAAACCAGATATAGATCCTCAGTCTTACTTGATTACTTGAACAGGGTATCAACTCGTATGCAGGAATATTTGAGATTTCCTTATAACCTTATGTGCCTTGTAATGCTTTGGATCCTTAATCCAGGAGTGATCAACAGTCTGACGACCGCAACAGAATTGTTCATGGTAACACTTAATGAAACAAAAAAAAACTAAAGACCAGGCTACTTAAAAAGGCGCAGAGTTGAGTGAATTATCCGAGAACATAGATAGCCTTGTTAATACACTATATGACATAGCTCTCATTCATCATGGATCAGGTGACATTATTCTGACAGAGGATTCACTGCAATCATTAAAGAACGAATGTTCTTGGCTAAAACTCGGTTGGGGGGACATAAGTAGTACATTTTTTACTCAACATATTTCCTGGTTAGATAATAAAGAATCTTCATACAGCTTTCCACACAATGGCCTGCAGGATTTTTATGCAGCTATGAGCATCCTGAAGAAAGTAGAGGATCATATACCTGACAAGAAGAAGACAAAAACAGATGTAAAGATGGCTCTTATACGTAATCACTGTTCCCTAGATCAAATCCACTTTATTCTTAGAAAAGTGGATGAGGTACTGGACTCCCCTATGCCAACCAGAAACCTCAGGAGTGTCTTTCAAGAAATAGCAGCAGAGGTTTCGCCAGATATCAGAACTGATCAACTCATCAGAAGATCACAGAATATTCTCACACACTTCACTGGTATTCTCCACTACAGAGGTAAGGCTTTCACAGAGGAGAGGGCTCAAGAGTTATTCCTGCTGCTTGAAGAGTCAGGGATTCAAGATACGGAGCAATGGCTGGATCTCTTGGAGCTCATCAAATGTGATGAAACACTCTGTAGACTGATAGCCCAGCAATTTCCTATTGGAAAAAGCATAAAGGTCACAGATTCCCGCACAGGAGCCTATACAGCATTGCTACCTCATATCAACAAGAATAAAGTAAATATACATATACAAATTAACTGTGAGCCTAAGCAAGTTTTACATCTAGAGAAACTTCTACATCGTGTCCAGGAGAAGCAGTGGATGTTAAGACTAGTCCTCTACCATGAGTTCAGGCAGCCGAAGCCTGGAGGAAGCAGCCTGGACGTGGCACTGAAACAATTGCGGTTAGTTTTTTCTTTATTCATCGATACTGGTTCCTGGCGTGATAGAAGGGAAGATAATGATAACAGTAAAAATTATATTTTTGGTATCTGTAATCATAATATCTATGATTATGTTTGATATTGTTATCATTATCCCTATAATTATTATTGCTAGCACTATTAATTATACTACATTCATTATTTTTAAGTGCATTTCCACAAAAAAATGCATTTGAAATTCGAGTCATATCACACCCAATTTCATCGTACTTGCAGTCACCTTTCCTAATAAACATTTCTGATATCAGTATGATTGTGTTTATTATATATATAATATATATATATATATATATATATATATATATATATTATATATATATATATATATACATATATATATATATATATATATATATATATATATATATATATATATATAAATATATATATATATATAGA
>NW_023653476.1:35000-38817 GCF_015228065.2 Penaeus monodon
ATCTGTCCATCTGCTGATCGGACTGCAGTCATCTGTGAGGAGGGCTTATAGTTCAGCTTTCTCAGGGTTTGGTAGGCAGGGCGAAGGTCGTTTACCAAGAAATGGCCTTCAACCTCCTCAGCAAGATTCCTACTGCAAGGACCGGATGTTCCAAGCACCTACCTGGAAAGCTCGCCTGAGGTTAAGCCTCGGGTGGTCACTCCAGGTGCACGCCACCTCTGCCACCTCCGGCGACTCTGCCCCAAATTAAGGGGTCGGCGGTCGGCCGCCTTGCTTGCTGGGTTGGAGGGACAGCACCCCTCCCCCCAGCATATCCATTTACTTGTTGCATTGCTGGAAGGTCTTCTGGTGGGAGGAGGACTGGCAAGGCCCAACTCCCCCGAGCCATCCCATTACCCCAGGGTGGCTAGCGGGCAGGAGTTGACACAGAGCCAGAGCATGTTCACACGTCGGTGGGCCATAGCTCTGTCCCATGACTTTTGACTTCTGTGCTCCCTTCCGCCATGTGACTTCGCCTGCTCCGCTGAATCCTCTCTCTTCCCCACGCTCCTGATTGTACATATTTGCTTATGTATATGTGTAGTGTAATTTATTGCTTTTAGCAGTAAACCTTTTCGTATGTTTCCTCTGGTGTGTTTCCATTGACCTTGACCGCTCTGATTCCTTCGTCTTTTTATAAAGACGAACCCTGACATTGGCGACCTTGCCAGGATCAGACGGTCTGGAAAACGGCACCATGAGGAACTACGTGCAGGAAGGTGAACTGCTGGGCCTTGAAGGCATGGCCTTTTTACACTACATACAGGAGCAGGAAAGGATCAGACGCGAGCAGTTGGCCCTGTACTACCGGAAACGGGAGATACAGAGGCAGCTGTGGGAAGAGCAGCGTCGCAGGAACCGCGAAGAGGACAGGCGTCGGGAGGCAGAGCAAGCGCTATGGAGGAACGTGGGTCCCCGCTTTTGGCCTTGCTCTGGCCCTCCTTACACGAGGGAGCACGTCATCCGCTCCTCTGGCCAGAACGCTGGCCAGAGGAGCGACTGGCCACGGAGTCGCACCTGGACGCGATCCGTCTGCCCAAGGACCCATCGCAGCGGGAATCCTGTCGGCAAGACGGACAAAAGCGTAGGACTCCCGGGGAACGGCCGTCGGAAGAAGCAGGCGCGGTCTGCGGTCTGAGGAAGCCTGAGCCGACAGTGAAAACCACGCCAGCGACTGCAAGTAAGTCGGAGGAGTTAGCCGCTGTTGCATGTCCGCTTTTACAACTGGTGGGTGCGGGATGTGCACCCGAACGACCAGTTGGCGTGGGATGCCCACCCAAGCAGATGGTGAGCATCGGGCTGTCGGAAGAGCTACCTGCCCAGGACGCGCCGGATGAGTCGTCGCCTGCCCAGGACGCGCCGGATGAGTCGTCGCCTGCCCAGGACGCGCCAGATGAGTCGTCGCCTGCCCAGGACGCGCCAGATGAGTCGTCGCCTGCCCAGGACGCGCCGGAGGAGACGCCTGCCAAGGACGTGCCGGAAGAGCCCCCTGGCCAGGACGCGCCGGAGGAGCCGCCTGCGCAGGAGGAACTGCCTGCCCAGGACGCGCAGGAGAAATTGCCTGCCGGGGGTGGGCATCGGACCATCGGATGATCTGCTTGCCGAGGACGCGCAGGAGGAGCAACTGGTGGGTGCAGGACGTGCGCCCGAACGACCAGTTGGCGTGGGATGCCCGCCCAAGGGTCTGGTGGGCAACGGACTGCCGGAGGAGCTGCCTGCCGAGGACATGCCGAAGGAGCTGCCTGCCGAGGATACCCTGGAGGAGCTGCCTGCCCAGGAAGGACCGGAGAAACTACCTGCTAAGGATACCCTGGAGGAGCTGCCTGCCCAGGAAGGATTGGAGGATCTACCTGCCGAGGACGCGCAGAAGCAACTGGTGGGTGCTGGACATGCGCCCGAACGACCAGTTGGTGTGGGATGTCCGCCCAAGGGTCTGGTGGGCAACGGACTGCCGGAGGAGCTGCCTGCCGAGGACATGCCGGAGGAGCTGCCTGCCGAGGACATGCCGGAGGAACTGCCTGGCGAGGACATGCCGGAAGAGCTGCCTGGCGAGGAGACGCTGGAGAAGCTACCAGGAGTAGAGGGACTGGTGGAGGACCAGCGGTACACCAAGTCCGACAGAAGGCAGGACCGTGATCGCCGGGAGAATGCGGGTGACGGAAGGGCAGGTCCTGGGGCCACATCACCGCTGGATGTAGGACCTCGGTGTAGGCATCTCGCAGTTGTGGCTCTCTCAAACGCCTCGTGGGGAACGAGGGTATTGGGCATTTACATCGGCGCGGCACATAAAAGGAGCACCAGCCAAAAATTAAGCAGTTGTCCCGTGACTTCTGACTTGTGTGCTCCCTTCCGCCATGTGACCTCTCCTGCTCTGCTGGATCCTCTCTCTCCCCCACGCTCCTGATTGTACATATTTTGCTTATGTATATGTGTAGTGTAACTTAATGCCTTTAGCAGTAAAACCTTTTGTATGTTTCCTCTGGTGTTTTTCCGTTGACCTTGACCGCTCTGATTCCTTCGTCCTTTTTTGTAAGTCGACCCTTGACATATATATATATATATATATATATATATATATATATATATATATATATATATATATATATATATATATATATATATATATATATATATTATACATATAAAATATATATATATATATATATATATATATATATATATATATATATATATATATATATATATATATGGGATGCATTTAACAGAAGTTATAATTGTACATATTTTATTTAGCGAATGTGTGCGTTTCCATTCTTTCAGAAACATGATTTTATGTGCATAGTCTTACGGGTGGTCTGTAGAGAGTATTAACATTCATAGAGTTTGTGTTATTGTGAAATAATGGGCTGTTAATAGATAAACTAATGCTGATGTTAAGTGTAGGGCGCATAACTTACTTGCTGAGTAGGGAGAGGGGTCTCCTTTTATTAGAAGCGGCTCGGGTTGGCGAGGAGACTGAGGGGTGGGGGCTGGGGGTGATGTTATTTGACATGTAGTTCTGGTTGATGACGATATGAGGTATCTTTAAAATATATACACCTTAGAGTATTTGACTAGTTACTTGGTTTAGTTACTAAAATCTATCATAACAAATATACAGTATGATCGAGTCTATAATCATTATCTTCATAAAATGTGTGATCAAGTTTTATGCCTCATTGATTGAGATTTTTCATATCTAATGTTACTTACAAGTGATGGAACACAATAGTTAATTTCAATATATTCATTTGTCTGGTGACAAGTAAATTTATTTCTCGTAATGTTTTCATAAAATATGTGATCGAGTTTTATGATCCTTTGATTGAAGTATTTGTCAGCGCTGATTAAACCATTCGTGCGCGCTTCGCCTTTTAGGAATACGATAGTATTTGCAGAGTTATACAATAGGTTTGTAAATAGTAATAATATCCATATAAATACATTTTTGTATAATATTCGCAACAGGAGCATACTTCCTTGTGAATTCTTGTGTATTGGGAGTTGGGAGAAGGAGGAGGGGGGGACATAAGGTTCTGGTTCAGGTCGATATGAGGGATATATAATAGATATCTATTATATATCCCTTAGACCATGTGGCTTAATTACAGACTAACAGAATAAGTAAAATCTTTTCTTTGTCTTTAATGATCCTTTGATTGAGATATCTAATATTGCTTACACGTGATGATGCATGTATTCTTGCCATCCGTGCTGATTGGGTTAATTTCAATATATTCATTTGCCTGGTCCACATGTAAACTCATTATTTAAATGA
>NW_023653476.1:38917-41417 GCF_015228065.2 Penaeus monodon
ACTAAAAGTTTTAAGCCTACCAACAACAAAATATTACCGTTAGAAGGTTAATATCTGTTCAATCATAAAATACCAAAGGCATTTCTCTTTAATAACACAGGAACAAACACATAATCAGGGTAAAGATAATATAAAACGGGCCCACTAAAAGGAAAAAATGATGATTGTCATTGTTGGTTTGCAACGATGAGTCGAAGTGGAACGTTGCTCTTGTCCTTTCATGCGGCATGAATTTCCTGCATCACTTTGATTGCTCGTTCACAGCATTGGTTGCTGCGTGGGATATCAATTCTTGATGGCTCTTGCTTCCAGTATCTTATGAGACACCCCAGTGCTGATTGGTAGGGCGCTAAAGCCTCCTCTAACTCAGCAAATTCGACTTCTAGACTTAAAACCATCGGTCAGCCTATGTAGTACAAATGAAGAGAGAAACTCGCTTCAGCCTACGCCTTGCATCTGGCATGAGTATGAAGGCAAGAATGGCAGGGATGGCTCTTGAATTATTTTATTAGTAAGTAATTGTAATTTCATTAATTACTACCTCAATTTGTGTAATCACTTACTCCTTGTTACTGAAATTATAGTATTATTTCCATATTTAATTGAATAAAGTATATGTAATTGAATAAAATGTAATTGTAATTTAATTGTTAAAACTTTAGTCTTGTTGTTATCTAATTGAAATGCAACTGAGAAAAATACCATGTAAATGTAATTTAATTAATTACTTTTAAAATGTAATTGCTCACCGCCCTGAGCAAAAGACAATGCTAAGTCAAGCCTGAATAATGTATCCGGTCCACTGTGCACTGTCCAGTACTGTAAATCAGAACAGCACGAATTCTGATCAAACTCACCTGGGTTGCTCCCCTGAAAAGTGCCTTGTATACTGCTGGTTGGGATGGTGGGGGGATGTTGACTCCTTCCTCTGACAGCTTCTGGCAGATCTTAGCAGCTTTGCTGGTCGAAATTTTTGTGCCAGTGACCAGGTTCATGGCAATCACAGTTTTGTGGTGTTTCCCCGTGGAGGAGTGAGCATCATCGGGCTGGTAGCTCTTATCCCTCAAGTCTTCTGGTTCTGATTCAGTGTCACTCCCCTGCACAGCGTCAAATGAATGAGCTGACATGCTAGCAGGTGTGCTGCTTTTGGATGGATGTATCGTTTTAAGGTCAGCGTATTTTCTAGTGCTGTAGCCCACAAGTCCCCTACTCTCCTGTTGTACCTTGTACAGTTCTGTGTCCTCAGCATTCAGCCATTCCCATCCAACTTTGTCAAATACATTATCTAAACATCCATAATCTCCCCGTCTGGTCCATTCATCAAACATTTGCACAAACTTTCTCCAACTTTGCACTTACTGCTTGATCAGAGATTATTGGAAAATTCAGTTGTTCAGTCCACAAAAGCTTCACCTCCTTGGAAATTTTCTTCAGTCTATCTTTCCGGCCTTTGATGTCTGGTGCCATGTGTTTAAAGCGGCCAATTATGTCTCTCTTTAGTGGCATTCTTGTTTTGTCCATTAATGGGCTTTGCACTAATGGGATAGGCCCTCTCACCATCGTAGATTTCTTGAAGTCAATCACATTCTTTTTCCAAATCTTCTTGTTCCTCTCAACTTCGCTGTAACTCTTTCTGTGTGACATTCTGAGCCAACCATTCACTATGGAACAGCTTGAACAACACAAACTTCACCAATTCGACATGGTAGTGCATGTATGAAAGTGAGAATAGAAACTATTCACTAGTTGAACAAAACAGATTTCCCCAACTCTATAGTCTACATGGCTTATACAGTGAAAGTGAAGCTGAAACTCCAGGATTCTGGGAATGCTGCAGGCTATGATATATCACTCCTAAATGAGACAGATTTCCCCAAATTTACATGGCTTATAAAATGAAAGCAAGAACAGAAACTAAAACTCCAGTATATTATGATGGCAGTACAACTTATCACTGATCCATTTTCAGTCAAACTAACTTGTAATGGTCCTTCTGATAACATAGCACGGTTTCGCATGTCATATCATTGGCTGTAATGGTAGTTTAACTATTTTGTTTGGGGATCTGTCATTAAATGTATTAAATGTATACTATATATATATATTATATATATATATATATATATAATTATATATATATATATTGGTTTCTTGTTTTAAATGTCCTGAATGATTAGATGAACTTGTTTGAAAACCAACCCCCCGCCCCAAACCCCCGTGTTGTCCCTGTATGTTATCGGAAGGCCCTTACAAGTTAGTTTGACTGAAAATGGATCAGTGTTTAAGTTGACTGCCTCATAATATACTGGAGTTTTAGTTTTGTTCTTGCTTTCATTTTAAAGCATGTAATTTGGGGAAATCTGTCTCATTAGGGTGATATATATAGCTGCGGGCATTCCAAAAAATCCTGGAGTTTCAGCTTCACTTTCACTTTTATAAGCCATGTGGACTATAGATTTGGGGAATCTGTTTTGTCACTAGTGAATAGTTCTTTCTCACT
>NW_023653476.1:53917-55702 GCF_015228065.2 Penaeus monodon
GACTACCGTTATCAGATGTCTTACTAAACTAACAAGATGAATCATAATGTATATACTTTAATTCATTTTAAAATCTTTAGGAAAATATTAATCAGCAGGAAGGTTATAATATTTCACACAATAGAACGAGGCCCACCGGCTCTCCTTTGGTTGAAGCACAGAAGCTGTTCGACACGCCCATTCGACCGTGTCGCTATCGACCTTGCTAATTATCAACTCCAACTTCAGACCCTCCGGTAGTGGTTGAAGTAACTCCGAGTCCACTACACGTGCAGGAATATGCAATCCTAAAAAAGAAAAAAGAGAGAGAAAAAAAGAGCGAGAAAGAGAAGGAAAAAAAGTGCAGAGGAGTACTGGTCCTCAAGTATGTTATTAAACAAAGCAATTTCAATTACTTACTAAAATTGGCCAAAAGTGGAAGCCGACTCTTTACTGTTGACATATACAGGGAGAGAGCCAAATACTGATCACTGTTAGCCACTGATAAACGGAGATCTTGTAGTGTATTGGGCAGTGTCTCCAAGAACGTCAGGCTCATTTGTCCTTGAAACCTTAACATCGAACATCTGGGAATGATATGGGCGCTATAAGAAAGGAGTTGCGGCGATATCACAGGCCCCGACATAATTTAACAAGAGCACACCGATGGCGAAATTTCTATAACATTGTTCTATGTATACAGAAAAAAAAACCTATGCAGCCACAACAAAAATCGTAAGAGTTAGTTAGTGAAAAAAAAGAAAAAAATAATAATAACAATAAAATAAAAAAAAATAATAATCATACTAACACATGAAAAACTAAAAATTATGCCGGATTCTAGACGGATAGATGATAGTCGAATAGATGATTATATAAAGCTGGTTATATAACATTGAACTAATAAGCAGAAAAAAAATATGTACACACACACACACATACACACACACACACACACACACACACACACACACCACACACACACACACACCACATATATATATATATATATATATATATATATATATATATATATATATAATATATATATATATATAATATATATATATATATATATATATATATATATATATATATATATATATATATATATATATATATATATATATATATATATATATATATATATATATACTGTGTATAGAATACATATGTGTATATATGTATATATATTATATATATATATATATATATATATATATATATATATATATATATATATATACACACACATATACACTGTGTGTATAATACATATGTATAAATATTTATATGCCCCCTTCCGTTCATAACAGGATGTGACCTAATTACATCACATGTTGGAACATGGCCTTGAGACCTCGGTCATGTGCGTTCCAGGTAGATACTTTCCAGGTGGTGAGCGCATCCCCACCATGTGCCGCATGCTAATTGCTTTTAATAATCCTCAAATTAGTGTAGGATATGTAACCTATGACATGACCTATCAGTACTATGGGCATCAATATATCGTAATTGCTTCTGCATTCCTTGGATGCTCCTGCCTAGTAAATGATTCGGTGTCCTTAAGGGCTAAATACTTACTTTCTACTCGGGTAATTGACCTCTCACTTCGCCCTAAGTAATTACAAGGTCATTTAATTCACGTTCGTTAACTTATCCAGCTTACCACAATAGGTACAGGTAATCACAGAGTAATTTGTGTTGTCATGCGACTTCCAGATTTTCTCTTTCTCCGCCATACACAGATTATGCATGCAATAATTTTTCATAACTCATTTAAATAATGAGTTTACATTTTTCTAA
>NW_023653476.1:58302-60802 GCF_015228065.2 Penaeus monodon
TATTAATAATTAATATATATATAATATTAAAATATATAAAATAATTTTATAAATTTTATAAAAATAATATAATTATATTTTTTGTGTGTGTATAATTTTATATATAATAATATATTAATAATATATATAATTACATATATATATGCGTGTTTTGTGTGTGTGTGTGTGTGTGTGTTATGTATATAATAAATATATATTATATTTTATATATTTTAATATAAATATATATATATATATTATGTATTTTTATAAAATAATACATTTAAAAACATACATAAAATATATATTTTATATGTATATTTTTTTTTTTTTTTATAAAGTTTTGTTTTGTATGTTTGTCTGTGTGTACGGTTTGTGTTGTGTGTGTGTGTGGTGTGTGTTTTTTGTGGTGTGTGTGGGGTGTGTTGGGGTGTGTGTGTGTGTGTGGTTTTGGTGTGTGTGTGGGTTTTGTGTGGGTTTTATATAAAAAAATATGTATATATTATAATATATTTTTATATATATATATATATTAAAATATATATATATATATGCATATATTTTCTTTTTGTGCTGTGTCTGTTGGGGTGTACAAAAATATAATTATATTAAATATAATATATACATATTTTATATAAAAATAATTATACATATATATATATTTTGTATAAATATATATATTAGAAAAATATAAAATTTTATATATTATATATATATTAAAATATAAAATAATATTTTATAAATTTTAAATTTGTGTGTCTGTGTGTGTGTGTGGTGTTTGTGTGTTTTGGGGGTTTTGTTTTGTTGTGGTGTGTGTGTGGTGTGTGTGTGGGCGGGATGTGGGGTGTGTGTGTGTGTTTGTGTGTGGTGTGTTTGTTTTTTTTTCCAATTTTGCATATATATATATATAAATATTATATAATATATATTATATATAAAATAATATTAAAATATATTTATCCCCGCACCCACACACAAACACACACCCCACACACACACACACACACCACCAAACAACACACATACATATATATAATATATTATAAAATAAAATATATATAATATTATATATATAAATACATACCTAAAACATATAAAATTATATTTTATAAATTATATATATATATAATATACCTTTTTTTTTTTTATGGGTGTGTGGGTATGGGTTTGGGCCCGTGTTGGGGCGGGGTTTTTTGTGTAGGGGTGTATGGTGTTTGTACATAAAATATTATTTAAAATATATATATATATATATTCTTATAATATATAATGTAATATATATATGTGTGTGTGTGGTGTGTGTGTGTGGTGTGTGTGGTGTGTGGTGTGTGTGGTGGGTTTTTGTGTGTGTTGGGTGTGCGTGTGTGGTGTGGGTGGGGTGTGAGTGTGTGTGTGTGTTGGGGTGTGTGTGGTGTGTGTGGGGTGTTTTTTTTGTGGTTTTGGTGTGTTTTGGGTTTTCCCAAAGTGCATATTATTTTATATATATAATATTTTAATATATATATATATATATATACATATAATATATATATATATAGTATAAAAATTTTATATATATATAAAAAAAATATATATAATAAAATATACATAAAATTTTAATATATATTAAATATATATATATATAAAATATTTATATATATATATATATTTATATTTTTATATATCCCCACAAAACACACACACCACACACACACACATACAAAACATAAAATATAAAATTTATATAATATATTTTTTTTATAGATTTTATATATTTTATATTTCCCTTTCATACCTATATATGTAAAAAATAAATAATGTTTTTTTTTTTTTGTGGGGGGTGTGTGTGTAGGGTTTTTTCTTTGTGGGCCGTGGGTTTTTTGGTTTTGTTGTATGGGGTGTGTGGGGTGTGGTGTGTGTTGTGTGTGTGTGTGTGTGTGTGTGGGGGTGTTTGGGGGTGGGGTGTGGGTGTGTGTGTGTTTTTGCGTGTTTTGTGGGGTGTGTTGTGTGTGTGGTTTTGTGTGTGTGTTTTGTGGGGTGTGTTTGGTTGTGTTTTAATTTTATATATATAATATATTAATATTATATATATTGTGTGTGGTTGTGTGTGGGGTGTGGTGTGTGTGTGTTTGGTGTTTTGTGTGCGTGTATATATGTTTTATATATATATATATATATAATATATATATATATATATATATATAAAATAGATAGTAGATAGATAATAGAAAAGATAAAAATAATTTGATAATATTTCCCTTTTATAATAATTATAAATTTTTTATACATTATATACATAATGGGCCCTAAAACCCCACACACACACACACTTTTATATAAAATTTTATATATAAAATTATATATATATATTATATATAAAATTTTATAATATATATTATATAAAATTATATATTTTAAAGCCCCTTGGAACACACACAACACAAACACCCCACACACACACATATATATATAATATATAAATTATATTTTTATATATATATATATATATATATATATATATATAAAATATATATATGTATGT
>NW_023653476.1:68302-73302 GCF_015228065.2 Penaeus monodon
TCCTATCGCCCTTGCAATTATCAACTCCAACTTCAGACCCTCGGAGTGGTTTGAAGAAAACTCCGAGTCCACTACACGTGCGGGGAATAGAAATCCTAAAAAAAAAAAAAAGAGAGAAAAAAAAAGAGAGAGAAAAGAAGGAAAAAAAGTGCGAGGTACGGGCCTCAAGTAGTTTTTAAAACAAAGAAATTTTCAAATTACAAAAAATTGGCCAAAAAAGGGGAACCGACTCTTTTACGTGACATAACAGGGAGAGACCAAAATATGATCACTGTTAGCCACGATAAAGGGAAAGATCTTTTTGTATGGGCAGTGTTCCAAGAAGCAGGTCATTTGCCCTTAAAACCTTAACATCGAACATCCTGGGAATGATATGGGCCTATAAAAAAGGAGTTCGGCGTATACACCCCCGACATAATTTAAAAAGAGCACACGATGGCGAAATTTCTATAACATTGTTTATGTTACAAAAAAAAAACCTATGCACCAAAACAAAAATGTAAGGGGTTAGTTAGTAAAAAAAAAAAAAATAAAATAAAATAAAAAAAAAAAAAAATAAATCTACTAACCATAAAAAACAAAAAAATACCCGGATTCTAAGGTAGATGATGCGAAAGATGATTTAAAAAGGGGGTTATATAACATTGAATAATAAGCAAAAAAAAAATTTGTACACACACACACACATACACCACACCCCACCCAAACACACACAAAACCACACACAACACACACAACACAATATATATATTTAATTTATAAATTATTTTATATATATATAAATATATATTATATATAAAAAATATATACATATATATATATATATATATTTTTTAATATATAAAATATATATATATATATATATATTATATAAAATTTATCAATTTATCTTTTAATTCATAATATATATATAAGTAAATAAATGAATAATAAAAACATAATATATATATATTATAATATATATTTTATATATATATATATATATATATAATATATATATATATAAATACTGTGTATAGAATACATATGTTATATTTTTAAATAATATATATATTATTTTAATATAATATAAAATTTTATATATATATATATATACATAATACACACACATATAACGGGGTAAAATACATATGTATAAAATATTTATATGCCCCTTCCGTTTATAAAAGGATGGGACCCAATTCTACATGTTGGGAACATGGGCCCGAGACCTCGGGCATGTGCGTTTCCCGGTAATACTTTGGGGGTGAGGCATCCCCCCCATTGCGCATGCTAATTTCTTTTTTTAAAACCTCAAATTTGTGTAGGATATGTAACCTATGACATGACCATCAGTATATGGGGATCAAAATATCGTAATTGCTTCGCATTCCTTTGGGTGCTCTGCCAGTAAAGAAATTTGGTGTCCTTAAGGGTAAATATTACTTTCTACTCGGGTAATTTACCTCTCACTTCGCCCCAAGTAATTACAAGGCATTTAATTCACGTTCGTTAAAATTTTCCGAAAAATAGGTACAGGTAACACAGAGTTTTGTTTTTTGTCATCGATTCCAGATTTTTTCTTTTTCCGCCATACACAGATTATGCATGCAATAATTTTTCATAACTCATTTAAATAATGAGTTTACATGTGGACCCGGGAAAAAGAATATATTGAAATAACCAATCAGCCGGGTGGCAAGAATCATGATCATCACGTGTAAAACAATATTAGATATCTAATCAAAGGATCATTAAGACAAAAAAAAGATTTTTAAAATTATTCTTTAGTCTGTAATTAAAACCACAGGGGCTAAGGGGTATATAATAGAACATTTTATCCCCCATTGACCTGAAACCAGAACCTTATGTCCCCCCCCCCTCCTTTTTCCCAACTCCCAATAACAAGAATTCCAAGGAAGATGTCCGTTGCGAAAATTTAAAAAATGTTTTATATGGATATTATTACTTTTACAAAAAAATATTGTAAAAATCTGCAAAAAATATCGTATTCCTAAAAGGCGAAGCGCGCACGAAAGGTTTAATCAGCGCTGACAAATACTTCAATCAAAGGATCATAAAACTCGATCACATAGTTTATGAAAACATTACGAGAAATAAATTTACTTGTCACCAGACAAATGGATATATTGAAATTAACTAGTGTGTTCCATCACTTGTAAGTAACAGTAGATATGAAAAATCTCAATCAATGAGGCATAAAACTTGATCACACATTTATGAAGATAATGATTATAGACTCGATCATACTGTATATTTGTTATGATAGATTTAGTAACTAAACCAAGTAACTAGTCAAATACTCTAAGTGTATATATTTTAAAGATACCTCATATCGTCATCACCAGAACTACATGTCAAATAACATCACCCCCAGCCCCCACCCCTCAGTCTCCTCGCCAACCCGAGCCGCTTCTAATAAAAGGAGACCCCTTCCCTACTCAGCAAGTAAGTTATGCGCCCTACACTACATCAGCATTAGTTTATCTATTAAACAGCCCATTATTTCACAATAACACAAACTCTATGAATGTTAATACTCTCTACAGACCACCGTAAGACTATGCACATAAAATCATGTTTCTAAAGAATGGAAACGCACACATTCGCTAAATAAAATATGTACAATTATAACTTCTGTTAAATGCATCCCATATATATATAATATATATATTATATAATATTATTATATATATATATATATATATATATATATATATATATATTATATATTATATTATATATATATATATATATATATATATATATATATATTATAATGTCAAGGGTCGACTTACAAAAAAGGACGAAGGAATCAGAGCGGTCAAGGTCAACGGAAAAACACCAGAGGAAACATACAAAAGGTTTTACTGCTAAAGGCATTAAGTTACACTACACATATACATAAGCAAAATATGTACAATCAGGAGCGTGGGGGAGAGAGAGGATCCAGCAGAGCAGGAGAGGTCACATGGCGGAAGGGAGCACACAAGTCAGAAGTCACGGGACAACTGCTTAATTTTTGGCTGGTGCTCCTTTTATGTGCCGCGCCGATGTAAATGCCCAATACCCTCGTTCCCCACGAGGCGTTTGAGAGAGCCACAACTGCGAGATGCCTACACCGAGGTCCTACATCCAGCGGTGATGTGGCCCCAGGACCTGCCCTTCCGTCACCCGCATTCTCCCGGCGATCACGGTCCTGCCTTCTGTCGGACTTGGTGTACCGCTGGTCCTCCACCAGTCCCTCTACTCCTGGTAGCTTCTCCAGCGTCTCCTCGCCAGGCAGCTCTTCCGGCATGTCCTCGCCAGGCAGTTCCTCCGGCATGTCCTCGGCAGGCAGCTCCTCCGGCATGTCCTCGGCAGGCAGCTCCTCCGGCAGTCGTTGCCCACCAGACCCTTGGGAGGGCATCCCACGCCAACTGGTCGTTCGGGTGCATGTCCAGCACCCACCAGTTGCTTCTGCGCGTCCTCGGCAGGTAGATCTCCATCCTTCTGCAGCGCCCCCAGGATCCTGCAGGTTTCTCCGCTTCTGGGCAGGCAGCTCCTCCAGGGTATCCTCGGCAGGCAGCTCCTTCGGCATGTCCTCGGCAGGCAGCTCCTCCGGCAGTCCGTTGCCCACCAGACCCTTGGGCGGGCATCCCACGCCAACTGGTCGTTCGGGCGCACGTCCTGCACCCACCAGTTGCTCCTCCTGCGCGTCCTCGGCAAGCAGATCATCCGATGGTCCGATGCCCACCCCCGGCAGGCAATTTCTCCTGCGCGTCCTGGGCAGGCAGTTCCTCCTGCGCAGGCGGCTCCTCCGGCGCGTCCTGGCCAGGGGGCTCTTCCGGCACGTCCTTGGCAGGCGTCTCCTCCGGCGCGTCCTGGGCAGGCGACGACTCATCTGGCGCGTCCTGGGCAGGCGACGACTCATCTGGCGCGTCCTGGGCAGGCGACGACTCATCCGGCGCGTCCTGGGCAGGTAGCTCTTCCGACAGCCCGATGCTCACCATCTGCTTGGGTGGGCATCCCACGCCAACTGGTCGTTCGGGTGCACATCCCGCACCCACCAGTTGTAAAAGCGGACATGCAACAGCGGCTAACTCCTCCGACTTACTTGCAGTCGCTGGCGTGGTTTTCACTGTCGGCTCAGGCTTCCTCAGACCGCAGACCGCGCCTGCTTCTTCCGACGGCCGTTCCCCGGGAGTCCTACGCTTTTGTCCGTCTTGCCGACAGGATTCCCGCTGCGATGGGTCCTTGGGCAGACGGATCGCGTCCAGGTGCGACTCCGTGGCCAGTCGCTCCTCTGGCCAGCGTTCTACTCCCGGGACTTGAGTTTCACAGATGACGTGCTCCCTCGTGTAAGGAGGGCCAGAGCAAGGCCAAAAGCGGGGACCCACGTTCCTCCATAGCGCTTGCTCTGCCTCCCGACGCCTGTCCTCTTCGCGGTTCCTGCGACGCTGCTCTTCCCACAGCTGCCTCTGTATCTCCCGTTTCCGGTAGTACAGGGCCAACTGCTCGCGTCTGATCCTTTCCTGCTCCTGTATGTAGTGTAAAAAGGCCATGCCTTCAAGGCCCAGCAGTTCACCTTCCTGCACGTAGTTCCTCATGGTGCCGTTTTCCAGACCGTCTGATCCTGGCAAGGTCGCCAATGTCAGGGTTCGTCTTTATAAAAAAGACGAAGGAATCAGAGCGGTCAAGGTCAATGGAAACACACCAGAGGAAACATACGAAAAGGTTTACTGCTAAAAGCAATAAATTACACTACACATATACATAAGCAAATATGTACAATCAGGAGCGTGGGGAAGAGAGAGGATTCAGCGGAGCAGGCGAAGTCACATGGCGGAAGGGAGCACAGAAGTCAAAAGTCATGGGACAGAGCTATGGCCCACCGACGTGTGAACATGCTCTGGCTCTGTGTCAACTCCTGCCCGCTAGCCACCCTGGGGTAATGGGATGGCTCGGGGGAGTTGGGCCTTGCCAGTCCTCCTCCCACCAGAAGACCTTCCAGCAATGCA
>NW_023653476.1:83302-92092 GCF_015228065.2 Penaeus monodon
TTGGAGGTAGGTCGCTTCTCCTCACGGCCCGTTTGAAAGCAATCAAAATGTTCGCCAAATGGTTGCCAACTTAGACCCTCAAAAGTATGCCTTTGTGACATTAATGTGATATAGAATTCGTCTATCCCAGTTTCGAGCCCTTGTTACATTCTCAACCAGGAAAGTAATTCATCTCTCTTGCGATAAGTCTCAGTGGTGTCTGCCATGCAAGGACAGTTTGTTTACGATAATTAACTGATAGGTACATTGAGACCGTTTACCCCGGGAGTATTTGATCGATCAGGGCGAAAAACACGGTACAAAAAAGCTCGAGTGAACGCAGGAGCTGCCAGAAAGAGTTGTTCTTTATGGTGACGTGACGAGACACAAATTGCGAGTTTATGAGAGCCAATAAGAGCAATATAGAATAACATGATAATGAAACTCGACCTTAATAGTCAGTTGAAATTCAAATCGGTTCCGTTGCAAAATATTATGGCAACAGTGAAGAGAACCGGCGGATAGTGGTTCCAATTTGAGGGTGAGGATCTTGATTTGCAGACTTGTCATCCCGGAATTATTGCTCAAGGTGAGGGATTATCCAAGACGGTATAAGGCCTAGATATTTCTCTGTGCTCTATCCTGCCAAAACATATAAAGGTGATTTTACAGACCAGGGACCGGATTTATTAACATTCTCTCGCTTCCCACAACGAACACATTTTCGAAACGCTTACGAGGTCACAAACACGACTCCATACGAGAAACATTACCGAGTTGTGTGATGCTAGCCGTAATGTTCATCGTGGAGACAAGTCACCCTCATAACCTAATGTAATCAAGAGTATGCAAGTGGGCCTTTTCTTCGGGGAAATTAACTAATAGGTTGGAAGCAATACATCTATGAAACATAGTAACACAAGAAACAATATGACATACAAATGAGAATGTCCTTTGCATAACGGTGGAAGCCGTGGAAATACTAGCTGCAGGCTTACTGAAAATCACTCAGAAGTTTAGTTAGTCATGAATTAAAAGACTTCTGACATCATCAGGCGCAAAATTCAAATGAATACTATTAAATTCCATCAGTATATCTAATAAATAAAATATAAATATTTAGACAATATAAATAGCATAATTATAAGCACAGTTCTATATACCTTAATGAAAAAGTATCATGGAAGCAAGGAATTATCAAATAAATACTGAATAAAACTTTTGCTGGATTCTTATACATACCTATTGTGCTGTATCATTTACCCTAACCTAACCTTAAGAGTGATATTTAAGCTTCATTATTTTCACTTATAGAAAAAGTGAATGTACTGAGTACAGCTGATTTAATTACATGTGTTTTTGTGATATATATCTATATCTATCTTATATCTGTCTATCTACACACTCACATTTGTGTGTGTGTATATGCATATTGTTTTGGGCAAATACCTCTCAGAGGAATTCATGAGAGCTTATACCAATAAGATGGTGCTCATTGATAAAAGTATTCACTGGTGAAAGTGGCTCTGTCTCTACCCTGGAAAAGTATCTACTGATATCATCACTTTGTTATAGTATGCTTGATTGACTTAACATAACACAGACATTTTGTCCTATTCTTTTTCTTATAGGTAATTGCTCATGTTATTTTTCTTTTTTTAATTCATCTTGTAACATAATTCTTCATAAAATCATCTCTTTTCTACAGGTGACAGACATTATTTTTGTTAGGCAGTTGATATGCCTCCTTTTGTTAAGCATTTAAATGCTATCAGTTTCGCTCCCCTATACCATATCACTGGGAATATATGTGTAAAAATAATGAGTTTAGACTTGTGTATTTCCTGGACGAGAATTCACAGGTGACGGCGGTTGCCAAGATTTTCTATTTAATTTATCATTTTTTTAAATTCTTTTTATATATAACGAATTGAGTTAATTTAGAAGTTAATTCTAATTCGATTAATATATATATATATATATATATATATATATATATATATATATATATATATATATATATATATATATATATATATATATTAAACAAACATACGTGTTGATCCCAATAAGGGCAACACCCGTATTACACGTAGAAATGAGATGATCTTACAAAGAATGAAAGAAAAATTAAAAAGGGGGAAAGAAGATACCATTTTGTGGTTCGAGTGGCCACTTTCACTAATAAATGTTTGTATAGATTACCATCACATTCATACACACACACACACACACACACACACACACACACACACACACACACACACACATAAATATGTGCGTGTGTGTACACACACACACACATGATTATATATATATATTTATATACATATAAATATAAAGTATATATACACATATACTTTACACATATAGACGTATATGTGTATGTTAATACATATGTGTAAATATACGTTAATATATGTACAGTTGCGGAATTATATTTCAGTACACTTGCTGTATCCCAATTTTGTACGAGGTGAACACGAGGCTGCCAAGCTGACACCTTTTTTAAGATGAACACAAGGCAATCTGAAATTGCAAATAGAGGCTGCATTAATGAGATACAAGTCAATAATGTGAGAGGAGGAGGGCACCCTGAAAGATCGCCCTCGTGCCGGATGCCCCTTCACCAATGCAACCTACAGCTCCCACTAACAAGCTGCACGGTGAAGAAAATGACTGTATGTAGAGGGGATTCAAATTCGTTTCAGTTAATCCGAATGCCTTTTATCTTGTCCTAAAATCTTACTAGGGTTTTCGCCCAGTACATGTGCTGTACGATATCTGATATATTGAAAAAAAAAATCATTCTGTTGAAATGGCCAGGTCATCTCGCGATCTATTTTTACTTTTATTATTATTATTATTATTATTATTATTATTATTATTATTATTTCAGGGTGCCCTCCTCCTCTCACATTATTGACTTGTATCCCATTAATGCAGCCTCTATTTGCAATTTCAGATTGCCTTGCGTCCGTCTTAAAAAAGGTGTCAGCTAGGCAGCCTCCTGTTCACCTCGTACAAAATTTGAATACGTCATTCATAATGTTTTTTTTTTTTTTGTCGTCACCAAGTATTGACTTCGTATTTCCATAGGCGCTGCACACACACACACACACACACACACACACACACACACACACACACACACACACACACACACACACACACACACACACACACACACACACACACTTACTCACATACACAATGATAAAGCATATATATATTCATTGTAGCCCTACTGTGGTTATGCGTTCAGAGAACGTTCTATAATAAAGAATATGATGTAGCATGTCTTCTGTTAATTCAATCAGTGTCTAATGGCGAAAAGAAATAATCTAATCACTTCATAAGTTCGGTTAGTCGTTATTAGATGGTGTAGCCAACGCCTATGAGAAGCATTTACAAAGGTATCAGTGATTTTGCTAATGCTTTATTTGATTTAGCTGCCATACATATGTGGTTGTAGGCAAACGCACAAGAAGTCAAATTACTCTTTATTTTAGAGTGTACAGCTAGTGTTCGGGTGAGAGCCTAGCCGATGAGTGAGTGAGTTTCTTTTGGACTCGGCGGCTTAAATATGCCAGCCGCGATGTATACTCTCGAGTCAGGTCCGATAAGCTGCGCGGTGATTGGCGAGAGTCGGTTCGCCAAACCGCCTGGACCTGACTCTACCGAGCGCGGAAACTCGTCGCACGTTGGTCACCACAGCACTCCCCTTCCAGTGTAGCGGTCGCGAAACGAACCTTCGAAATCGTGCATTGCTCCTGGAGATGCGCAGGCTTTGCACGGTCGATGCTGACGGTGTCGTCTCCTCGTGGTCGCCGGATGTCTTATGAAGACATGTGAGCAGTCTTGGAGGTCGCGGGGCAAGTAGATGTCTCGTTGCCGTGATGGTCTCGTAGGGCGAGAGCGGACGCGGGCCATGCGGTCGCGAAGCTGCTTGCCGAATGCTCCCGGGTCCTGATCTCCGGAGCTGACTAGAAAGTCAGCAGGGAGAGCTATGGTGGTTCCGTAGACCATCTCTGCTGCGGTGCACCGAAGATCCTGCTTGAAAGAGGTCCGTATGTGTAGGAGTGCCAAGGGTAACTGGTCCACCCAGTGTCGGGCGGGAGAAGAAGCCGTGAGGGCCTCCTTCAAGTGGCGGTGTAGGCGCTCCACCATGCCATTGGCGCTGGGATGGTATGCTGTGGTCCGGATGCGCTTCGAGCCGAGAAGGATCATCAGCTGCCTCCAGAGCTCGGATTCGAACTGAGGACCTCTGTCGGTCGTGACCGTCGCTGGAGTCCCGTAGCGAGATATCCAGGTGCTGAGAAAGGTCTTGGCAATGGTGGCGGCAGTTGTGTCCTGGATAGGTGTGGCCTCAGGCCACCTGGTAAACCGGTCAATCATCGTCAGGACGTAGCTGTAACCTTGGTCTGCTGGTAGGGGACCGACTACGTCAAGGTGTACATGCTCGAAGCGGCCGTCTGGTACAAGGAACACCTGTGGGGGAGACTTAGTGTGTCGGTGAACCTTACTGCGTTGACATTCGATGCAGGTGCGACACCACTGCCGGACGTCTCTATTGATGCCGGGCCAGACGACTTTGCTGCGGATGAGGTCCTGTGTTGCGCGGATTCCCCTATGAGCGTGGTAAGCTTCGAAAAACTGTCGGCGGAGTGACGGAGGGATGTAAGGACGGGGTCTGCCCAGCGAGATGTCGCAGAGGATGGTGTCCCGGGAGTCCTGAAGCTGCACCTGCTCTAGTTGAAGGGAGGTGTCTCCGTCGGTGAGCCTGGGGAGGGAAGGGTCTTGTTGCTGCTCCCTGCGAACCAGCTGGTAGTCGATCGGGGTGCTGCTCGCACTTACCATGGATATCGAGACCCTGGATAGGGCGTCTGCAGCCTGGTTTTTGGTGCCCCGGATGTGTTGTATGTCAGTGGTGAACTGGGCAACGAAATCCAGGTGCCTCTCTTCACGCGGGGACTGACGGCGACTCCTGTTGTGCAGGGCGAAGGTGAGGGGCTTGTGGTCCGTCAAGATGTGGAAGTCCTTCCCCTCGACATATGTCCGGAAGTGTTTGATGGCCGTGTACACTGCAAGGAGCTCCTTGCCGAAAGCACTGTACCTATTTTGTTGTAGGCTGAGAGTCCGTGAAAAGAAGGCCAGGGGTTGCCAACCGTTACCTGAATCTTGTTGCAAAACTGCTCCCATGGCGGTGTCCGAGGCGTCGACGGCTATATTGAGCCTTGCTCCCTGCTGCGGGTGGTTGAGGAGGGTCGCCGAGGCTAAGGCGTCCTTGCTAGCCTCGAAAGCTTCGATCGCCTCAGAGGTCCAAGTAACGTCTCTGCCGCGTCCCGACCGGGATGGAGCGAGGAGACGTTGCAGAGGTGCCAGAAGAAGTGCACACTTCGGGATGAACCTCCTGAAGAAGTTAATCATGCCGAGGTACTTCCGAAGCTGTGTCTTCATTGTTGGCTTAGGGAACTGCCTGATGCTGCTGACCTTCTCCTGAGCTGGGGTAATACCGTCGGCGGTAATCGTGTGACCTAGAAACGTGAGAGAGGGGACTCCGAAAAGACTCTTACCAGGGTTGATGACGACTCCGGCTCCCTGCAAGCGGTCAAAGAGGGCCCGGAGGTGCTGCTGGTGTTCCTCACTGTTGCTGCTGGCGATGAGTATATCGTCTATGTAGACGAAGACACCCTGTAGGCCGCGGGTGACATCGTCCATGAAGCGCTGGAAGGTCTGGGCGGCGTTGCGGAGTCCGAACGGCATTCGCAGGAATTCGTACAGGCCGAAGGGCGTGGTCACAGCTGTCTTCGGGATGTCCTCCTCGGCGATGGGGATTTGGTGGTACGCTCTGACGAGGTCGATTTTAGAGAAAATCGTGCATCCCGAGAGCTCCCGTGTGAAGGAGTGGAGGTGCGGGAGGGGTAACGGTCCGGTGCGGTGGCTGTATTGAGGTGACGATAATCCCCACAGGGACGCCAGTCTCCGTCCTTCTTACGAACAAGGTGCAGGGGAGATGCCCACTGGCTGCTGGAAGGGCGTATGATGCCGAGCTCTCGCATGTGCTCGAACTCTGCCTTTGCGATGCGGAAGCGATCTGGTGCGAGTGGCCTGCAGCGGGAAAAGACCGGGGGTCCAGTCGTGACGATGTGGTGCTTGACGGTGTGTGGTGGTGTCGTTGCCACGTTGATGGGCTTGGTCAGCGCTGGAAACTCGCGCAGCACTGCTCTGTAAGGGCACTGGTTGGGCAGTACAGTGTATATCCGGGGGACACGTACCAGGGCCGATGAGGCGTAGGTGCGGGTCCCTGACTGGTGCACAAGGCACTCCCGCCTAAGGTCCACCGTGAATCCGTGGTGAGCCAGAAAATCAGCTCCGAGGATCGGCTGCTGTACGTCGGCGACAAGGAAAACCCATTCAGCTTCGGTGCGGAGCGCGCTGAAAAGGAGGGTCAATGAGCGCTCACCGTATACGTTGATGGGCGAACAGTTGGCAGCCTCCAATGTGCGAGAAGCAGGCGATTGCCTGTCTTTGAAGGATGCGGGAATGAGACTGACTTCCGCTCCTGTGTCCACCAAGAACCACAGGTGTGAATTGTTGTCGCGGACGTAGAGTAGGCGCCGTCTGGGGCCGCGGGAGATCGGCGCTACTAGTTCCCGCGGTGTCCGTTTCCCGGCCACGAGCAAGGGGGTTCGCACCGACGCGCCCTGCTGCCAAATCGGGAATGGTAGAAACAGTAGCTACCTGGAGTCGGGGAACGGCGGCGGCTGTAGGTGTGACGGTACTGGGGCGCGTAGTCTCGTCCACGATCGCGGTTGGACCGGGGTGATGCAGGACTGCGATGGCGGGATCTGGGACGTGGTGAAGGTTCGCGGGCTGAAAGTTGTCGAACGGCAGTTGTGAGTTCGGCAACCTGTGTCGCGAGGGCTTCCAAAGTTAGAGGTGGCGGAGCGGCTACAGCTGAAATTTGTGCGGTAGTCTGGATGGCTATGATCTCGTCCGCTTTTGAGGCTAGTTGTTCAATAGGGAGCTCCGACGCTAGTAGAGCGGTTTGAACGGTCGCTGGTAGACGCTGAAGGAACAGCGAGCGTAGAAGGTCGGGAGGCAGATGAGTGTTGGCACGGGAGAGAGTGCGTTGTATGTGCCGGAGTATTTCCGAGGGAGTACGGGTGTCAGGCGACGAAGCTGTGAAGAGAGCGCGCAGCGCGTTTCGTGGGGAAGGCGTGGCTCTCTGCAGGATTGCTTCTTTGAGGAGTTCATATGTGTTGTACTCGGGGTTGTTAATAAGGTCGCTGACGGAGAGCAGGAGTTCAGGCGAAAGGTTGGTGACCAGTATCCGATATTTGGTGGTCGGAGAGGTGACATGGCGTAGGAGGAACTCCTGTTCCACCTGCAGAAACCATTCAGGAAGGCAAGCAATGGTGCAGGTGGGCAATGGCTTCAAGGCGGCTGACACACTCATGGCTAACTGGGCTCTTAACTCCGAGGGTCACCAGTGTGGTTGTAGGCAAACGCACAAGAAGTCAAATTACTCTTTATTTTAGAGTGTACAGCTAGTGTTCGGGTGAGAGCCTAGCCGATGAGTGAGTGAGTTTCTTTTGGACTCGGCGGCTTAAATATGCCAGCCGCGATGTATACTCTCGAGTCAGGTCCGATAAGCTGCGCGGTGATTGGCGAGAGTCGGTTCGCCAAACCGCCTGGACCTGACTCTACCGAGCGCGGAAACTCGTCGCACGTTGGTCACCACACATAGATGTTTAAAGAATGAAGTATTTTCATGTTTCAAGATATATGCAGCTATAATTGATACTTGCTGTGTTGAAAGAAGGAGGAAATGCTGCCTCCAAAGGTGTTGCCATTTCAAGATAGAAATAATTCCAGGAAATCGCAGTTGAAAAATATCCCACTACAAATCAACAATAACTAATACTACATGTTTTGTTATCACTTGCGTGAAGAAAAACAAAGATGAAATAACTTAGGTAGTTTCCAAAAGTAGATACTAAAGCACTCATTTATATTCTACCAATCACACTCTTTGTTACAAACAGCTTAGTGTTTTCGCGTCATTCATAAAAAAAATACGCTATAGTTTCATCGAGGTGGCTACCAGATGTACAAAAGGGAGACCTAGCAAGTGTACTGAAATATAATTCCACAGCAGATATATACACATATATAGATAAATATTACTGACGTTTTGATTCAAACTTCGCACCTGATGTTTCAGAACTCCTCTAATTCACAGTAAACTACCCTTGAATAATTTACATTAGGCCCACAGTAAGAGTTTTCATCGCCTCCACGCTTCGGCAAAGGCTATCCTCCTATTAATCATACTTTTCCTGTTAATACACATCATATATATGTTGTTCCTACACTGATTAATCCCCCCCTTCCCCCCAAAAAAATATATATGTATATATAATAATATTAATAAGTAACTAAATACAAAAATAAAATAAATTAAAAGTATATTGTTTATGTATTTATGTAACTGAAATAAGCTGATGAGGGTAAATTGTTTCGGAACGATAAACGTTACGATAGGTTTTGGGCATATGGTTATGTATTAACGATATCGTAATCGTTTTGAGAATTCACTCGTTGCGAGATAACTTTATGTAAATCCAGGCCCAGGTGGGTGTTAGAGGGACGGCAGTTCCCTCTGAAAGGAAATTCAGGGGGCGAATATGCATCGCAACAGCTAAATTATTGAATAATTTACCTCAATCTTTCGCCCGTACAATGTAATATTGTACACATACATACACACACACACACACACACACACACACACACACACACACA
>NW_023653476.1:94692-120185 GCF_015228065.2 Penaeus monodon
GGAAGCCGTGGAAATACTAGCTGCAGGCTTACTGAAAATCACTCAGAAGTTTAGTTAGTCATGAATTAAAAGACTTCTGACATCATCAGGCGCAAAATTCAAATGAATACTATTAAATTCCATCAGTATATCTAATAAATAAAATATAAATATTTAGACAATATAAATAGCATAATATATAAGCACAGTTCTATATACCTTAATGAAAAAGTATCATGGAAGCAAGGAATTATCAAATAAATACTGAATAAAACTTTTGCTGGATTCTTATACATACCTATTGTGCTGTATCATTTACCCTAACCTAACCTTAAGAGTGATATTTAAGCTTCATTATTTTCACTTATAGAAAAAGTGATGTACTGAGTACAGCTGATTTAATTACATGTGTTTTTGTGATATATATCTATATCTATCTTAATCTGTCTATCTACACACTCACATTTGTGTGTGTGTATATGCATATTGTTTTGGGCAAATACCTCTCAGAGGAATTCATGAGAGCTTATACCAATAAGATGGTGCTCATTGATAAAAGTATTCACTGGTGAAAGTGGCTCTGTCTCTACCCTGGAAAAGTATCTACTGATATCATCACTTTGTTATAGTATGCTTGATTGACTTAACATAACACAGACATTTTGTCCTATTCTTTTTCTTATAGGTAATTGCTCATGTTATTTTTCTTTTTTTAATTCATCTTGTAACATAATTCTTCATAAAATCATCTCTTTTCTACAGGTGACAGACATTATTTTGTTAGGCAGTTGATATGCCTCCTTTTGTTAAGCATTTAAATGCTATCAGTTTCGCTCCCCTATACCATATCACTGGGAATATATGTGTAAAAATAATGAGTTTAGACTTGTGTATTTCCTGGACGAGAATTCACAGGTGACGGCGGTTGCCAAGATTTTCTATTTAATTTATCATTTTTTTAAATTCTTTTTATATATAACGAATTGAGTTAATTTAGAAGTTAATTCTAATTCGATTAATATATATATATATATATATATATATATATATATATATATATATATATATATATATATATATATTAAACAAACATACGTGTTGATCCCAATAAGGGCAACACCCGTATTACACGTAGAAATGAGATGATCTTACAAAGAATGAAAGAAAAATTAAAAAGGGGGAAAGAAGATACCATTTTGTGGTTCGAGTGGCCACTTTCACTAATAAATGTTTGTATAGATTACCATCACATTCATACACACACACACACACACACACACAACACACACACACACACACACACACACACACACACATAAATATGTGCGTGTGTGTACACACACACACACATGATTATATATATATATTTATATACATATAAATATAAAGTATATATACACATATACTTTACACATATAGACGTATATGTGTATGTTAATACATATGTGTAAATATACGTTAATATATGTACAGTTGCGGAATTATATTTCAGTACACTTGCTGTATCCCAATTTTGTAGAGGTGAACACGAGGTGCCAAGCTCGACACCTTTTTTAAGATGAACACAAGGCAATCTGAAATTGCAAATAGAGGCTGCATTAATGAGATACAAGTCAATAATGTGAGAGGAGGAGGGCACCCTGAAAGATCGCCCTCGTGCGGATGCCCCTTCACCAATGCAACTACAGCTCCCACTAACAAGCTGCACGGTGAAGAAAATGACTGTATGTAGAGGGGATTCAATTCGTTTCAGTTAATCCGAATGCCTTTTATCTTGTCCTAAAATCTACTAGGTTTCGCCAGTAATGTGCTGTACGATATCTGATATATTGAAAAAAAAATCATCTGTTGAAATGGCCAGGTCATCTCGCGATCTATTTTTACTTTTTATTATTATTATTATTATTATTATTTCAGGGTGCCCTCCTCCTCTCACATTATTGACTTGTATCCCATTAATGCAGCCTCTATTTGCAATTTCAGATTGCCTTGCGTCCGTCTTAAAAAAGGTGTCAGCTAGGCAGCCTCCTGTTCACCTCGTACAAAATTGGAATACGTCATTCATAATGTTTTTTTTTTGTCGTCACCAAGTATTGACTTCGTATTTCCATAGGCGCTGCACACACACACACACACACACACACACACACACACACACACACACACACACACACACACACACAATCACACCACACACACACACACACACACACACACTTACTCAATACACAATGATAAAGCATATATATATTCATTGTAGCCCTACTGTGGTTATGCGTTCAAGGAACGTTCTATAATAAAGAATATGATGTAGCATGTCTTCTGTTAATCATCAGTGTCTAATGGCGAAAAGAAATAATCTAATCACTTCATAAGTTCGTTAGTCGTTGTTATTAAAGATGTGTTTGCAATGCCATTGATTACTGCATTTAAATATGATGTTGTAGTATTAATAATAAAATTCTTGTTTAAGTGTATTTTATTGTTAGATTAGAGTTTTAATTATTTTTTGGGCCTTTAAAAGCAAAAACCCCAAAAAAACCAAAAAACAACATAAAGGGGGGGGGCCCCAAAAATTTTTTTATGCCCCCCCACATAATACACTCCCAAAAAGGGTCACGGTGGAAATTTTTTTAAGACTTTTGTTTCCACCTTTTATTTTTCCAAAACCGGGTTTTTGCCCAGCGGCGTACATTTTTTTAAAAAAAAAATTTTTGTTTGAAGGCCGGTCACCGCTCTTTTTTAACTTTTTTTTTTTTTTTAAATTTTTTTTCATTTTCCTTCTAATTTTGCTTGTTCCCAAAAAAAAGGCCCATTTCAATTTCAATTCCTTTCCCCCTTTAAAAAGTACTGGCAGCCCCCGTTTTAAAAAAAGAATCTCAAAATTTTTTTTTTTTTTGGGCCCAAGAACCCTATTTCCTGGGGCCCCCCCCAAACCCCCCCCAAACCCCCCACAAAAACCCCCCCCCCCCCCAAAAAAAAAAAAAAAAAAAAAAATCATTTAAAGAATTAAATTTTTGGGGGTTTGGTTTTTGCTTATAAAAGTTCTTAAAAAGAAATTTTTTCTTCTTTTTAATTATATGTTAAACGAAAAAAAAAAAAACAATCATTTTTATGGGTTTTTTCTTTTTTAATTGTCCAACCCGCCGAACTTTGGTTTTTGTTTTTTTTTGCTTTTTTTTATTTCTCCTTTGGTGGTTGGGGGGAAAAAAAATTTTTTTTTTTGGGCCTTTTCGGGTAGACCAGAAGGGGTTTTTTCTTTTGGGTGGGGTTAAAAACCCCCATTATATCCCATTCCAAAAATTTCCGGGTTGGGGAAGCTTTGCCCCGCCGGGTTTTTCACCACCCGGGCCGTCGCCTTGGTCAAAGACCCCCTTCCCCTTTTGGAAAATTTTAAATGTCATTTCCTAATTTTCCCCTTTCCTAGTTTTTTGCCCCCCGGGGGGTGGTGATTTTTACCCCCGAAGGGAAAAGGGGCCCCCCCCCTAGGGGGGGGGGCCTTTGGGGGGGTCCTTATAAACGGCATTTGGGGGGGGTTTTTTCCCTTTTTGGGTTGGGTTTAAAACAGACGGCCGGGCCCGGCCGAAGTGCTTGGGAATTTGGGGTTATTTTAGTACAAAAATGCAGGGGGCTATTTTGGAATTCTGTTTAAAACCCCTTGAAAATCCGTTTTAAGTAAGGGAATGGTAATGTCCCGGGGGGTGAGGTCCTTTTCGGGTTCCTCCAACCATTCCTAACCCCCCCCATCGCTTCCCCCAAAAGGGTAAAACCCCCCCGGGTGGGGCCCAAAGAACCCCTTCGGGGTTTCCGTCGGGGTCCCGTACGTTCCCTCTTCTTGGAATTGGGCATTGTTTGGATGTTTTCCCCCCCCTTTTTAAAAAGGAATGGGGAAAGTGGGACCCCCTTTCCCCCCCTTTTTTTTTTAAAAAAAAGGGGGGAAAAAACCAACTTTTTGTTGAATAACCCTTTTTTAACCCACCCCCCCTTTTTTATTTGGGCCCCAAAATTTTTTTTTGGGGGGTCGCCGGACCCCAGAGCTGGAACTTGAAAACGTCGGGGATCAGGGGGGACTTCCCAGGAAAAAGAAAGGTGTCCCGGGAGCCTGGCCCCCCTTTTTTGGGGGGGTCCCTGGGGGGGGGGGAAGGCGTTTCGCCCCTGCACCCCGTTTGGGGGGGGGGGGAAAAATTAAAAGGGAAGAAACCCTGGAAGGGGCTGGCCCCCGGGGGGGCCCCGGGTTTTTTTTGTTGTCAGGGTAAAAAAATCCAGGGCCCTTTGGGGGGGCTCGGGGCTTTGTTTTCGGGCGAATACGGGCCGGAAAATGGGAAAACCCCCCCGATTTTCCGGAAAGGGAGGCCCGGACACGCAAGGGCCCTTGAAAAAACCCGATTTTTTTTTTTTTTGGGGGGGAAAAAAAAGGGGGTTTTTAAAGTTTAAATCTTTTGAAAATGTCCCAGTCGGTTCCGGGGTCAGAAAAAAGGGCCCGCCCTCGGGGGGTTAATGCCGGGTAAGGGGTCCCCAAGCTTCCACGCCCCAAGGGCCCTTCCCCTCTCCGGCCCGACCGGGGTGGGGGGGACTTCCCATTCCAAAATGCAACTTCGGGTGAACCCCAAAAAAATCAGCCGGGTATTCCAAACCCTTTTTTATTTTTTGGGCTCCTACTGGATTTGGCTGGGGGCCGTCGGGGGTAACGGGCCAAAAGGGGAGGGCTCCAAAAGCCTTTAAAAGAGATTTCCCCCCCCCTAAAACCCTTCCCCCTTTTTTACGTTGTGTTGGGGGAAAATTTTTAAGAACATGAGGGGCCTACATCTCCCAAAACCCCCGGGTTTTGGGGTTTTTTTTCCCAACGGTTGAAAAGGAAATTTAACCCGGGGGGGGGGAAAGTTTTTTGGGTTCCCCCGGGATATTTGGGGTTCTACAGGTTTCATTTAAAAAATCGTCCCCGCCCCGGGGATTTTTTTGGGGGGGGGGCGGTTGGGGGGGGCTGTATTTTTCCCCCCCCGGGGGTTCCCCCCTTTTTTGAAAAGTTTTGGGGGGGGTGGCCCGGAAGGGGTTAAGGATTCCCTTTCCCAATTTTTGGATCGGAAGGATCTTCTTGCACGGGGAAAAAAAAAACCCGGGGGGGAGCTAGATTGGCTTTGGGGGGGGTGGGGCCCCTTTTCTTGGGCCCTGGAAAACGGACCTCTCCCGTAAAATGGTTGGGGGGGCAAATTTTTCCCAATACCCCCCTCCGGGGGGCCCCTTTGGGGTCCCCCAAGGTGTGTCCCTGGTACCGAAAATTTTCCCCCTCGGTCGAGGGACAAAAAACCCCGTCGGGGGGGCCCCCCCAAAAGGGGGAATGGGCCCCCCCGTATGTTTGGGGGAAGTTGGGCCCCCAATTGGAAAAAAGGCGTTCCCGCGAAGGGCGGGGTAATTTCCCCTTTTTTCCCCCGACCACAGTTGTTTTTGTCGCGGAAAGAGAGTATGGCGCCGTCTGGGCGCGGAGATCGGCGCTACTAGTTCCCGCGGTTTCCGTTTCCGGCACGAGCAAGGGTGTCGCACCGAGCGCCCTGCTGCCAATCGGGAATGGTAGAAACAGTACTACCTGGAGTCGGGAACGGCGCGGCTGTAGTGTGACGGTACTGGGGCCGTATCCTGTCCACATCGCGGTTGGACCGGGGTTTTGCAGGACTGCGATGGCGGGATCTGGGACGTTTGGTGAAAGGGTTTGCCCGGCTGAAAATTTTCGAACAGGCAGTTGTGAGTTCGGCAACCTTGTCGTGGGGCTTCCAAAGTTAGAGGTGGCGGAGCGGTACAGCTGAAATTTGTGCGGGAGTCTAAAGGCTATGATCTCGTCCGCTTTGGAGGCTAGTTGTTTAATAGGGAGCTCCGACGCTAGTAGACGGTTTGAACGGTCGCTTTGGGGAACGCTGAAGGAAAAACGACGTAGAAGGTCGGGAGGCAGATGAGTGTTGGCACGGAGAGAGGCTTGTAGGCCGGAGTATTTTCCGAGGGAGTACGGGTGTAGGCGACCCAAACTGTGAAGAGAGGCGCAGCCGTTTCGGGGAAGGCGGGCTCTCTGCAGGATTGCTTCTTTGAGGAGTTCATATGTGTTGACTCGGGTTGTTTAAAGCGCTGACGGAGAGCAGGAGTTCAGGCAAGGTTGGTGCCAGTATCCGATATTTGGTGGTCGGAGAGGTGACATGGCGTAGGAGGACTCTGTTCCCCCTGCAGAAACCATCAGGAAGGAGCAATGTGCGGTGGGCAAGGGTTCAAGGCGGCTGACCACTCATGGCTAAACTGGGCTCTTAATCCGAGGGTCACCATGTGGTTGTAGGCAAACCACGATTTAAACCATTTAGATTAACGAGGGAGAGAATGGGTAGTTTTTTGATCGCGGCTTTAAAAATGCCAGCCGCGATGTATACTCTCGAGTCAGGTCCCCTAAGTGCGCGGTGGATTGGCGAGAGTCGGTTCGGCCAAAGCCTGGACCTGACTCTACCGAGCGCGGAAACTCGTCGACGTTGGTCCACCACCATAGAGTTTTAAAGAATGAAGTATTTCATGTTTCAATATATGGCATAATTGATACTTGCTGTGTTTGAAGAAGGAGGAAATGCTGCCCCCAAAAATGGCTTTCAAGATAGAATAATTCCAGGAAATCGCAGTTGAAAAATCCCACTAAAATCAAAAATAATAATATACATGTTTTTTTTAACTTGCGTGAAAAAAACAAGATGAAATAATTAGGTAGTTTCCAAAAATAGTATAAAAAACCCATTTATATTTTACAATCACCTCTTTGTTCAAACAGCTTAGTGTTTTTCGGTCATTCATAAAAAAAATACGCTTTGTTTATCGGGTGGCTACCAGTTACAAAAGGGGGACCTAGCAAGGGTATGAAATATAATTCCACAGCAGATTATACACTATATAGATAAAAATTTCTACGTTTTTTTTTATTCAAACTTCGCACCTGAATTTTTCGAACTCCCCTAATTCCCAGTAAAAAACCCCTTGAATAATTTACATTGGCCCAAGTAAGAGTTTCATCGCCTCCACGCTTCGGGGAAAAGGGTTCCTCCTATTAATCTACTTTTTCCCGTTAATACACTCATATATATGTTGTTTTTAACTATTAATCCCCCCTTCCCCCCCAAAAAAATATATATGATATATAAATATTAAAAGTAAATAAATACAAAAAAAAAATAAATTAAAAATTATTGTTTATGTATTTATGTAATGAAAAAAACTGATGAGGGGGAATTGTTTGGAAAGATAAAAAGTTACGATAGGTTTTTTGGGGATATGGTTTTTGTATTAACGAATGTAATCGTTTTGAGAATTCCCGGGAAACCCCCGGGGAAAGGGGGGGTGGGTTGGGGAAAAAAAACCCCCGGGGTCACCGGGCCCCGAATCGGTGCACGTTTGGCCCCCCTGAGTTTTGTAAATTTTTAGAAAAAAAAAAAAAAAAAAAAAAAAAAAAAAAAAAAAAAAAAAAAAAAAAAAAAAAAAAAAAAAAAAAAAAAAAAAAAAAAAAAAAAAAAAAAAAAAAAAAAAAAAAAAAAAAAAAAAAAAAAAAAAAAAAAAAAAAAAAAAAAAAAAAAAAAAAAAAAAAAAAAAAAAAAAAAAAAAAAAAAAAAAAAAAAAAAAAAAAAAAAAAAAAAAAAAAAAAAAAAAAAAAAACCCCCCCCCCCCCCCCCCCCCCCCCCCCCCCCCCCCCCCCCCCCCCCCCCCCCCCCCCCCCCCCCCCCCCCCCCCCCCCCCCCCCCCCCCCCCCCCCCCCCCCCCCCCCCCGTGGGCATAAACCGCGGAAGCGATGACGCTACGGGTGGGCTTCCGGGGAGCGGTTTGGCCCAAAAGGCCCAAGAGCACGGGAGTTGGGGGCCATTGGCCGGCTCCGGGGTCTGGCGAAAAAACCGGGCTTTGGGAGTGTTGGTACGACCCAAAAAACCCCCCCCCCCACTAATTTTTAAAATTTTGGGACTAAATCAAATAAATAATTAAAAGTTTGTTTATTTTTGTAACTGAATAAAGAGGAGGAATCGGACAAAACTTTCAAGTTTTGGGGGTATGGGGTTTTAAGAACCTAATCTTTTAAATTACGTTTTGTGTAACTTTGTAAATAGAAAGTGGGGTTGAGGAATTTCCCCTGGAAATTTTGGGCGAATTGAACACAACAGCCAAATTTTAAATTTTTAATAACACCAGGCCCGACAATGAATAGGCCATAAAAAACAACAAAGAAAGAACCCACAAACCCCCCACCCTTAATTAAAAAATCTAACCCCATTATAAAATTTCTTAAAAAATTACTGTATTAAGGGGTTAATTTTCATTAACCGAATTTTTATTTTAAAATATTATAATTTTATTTAAAATTGTAATATTTATATAATAAAAAAAACATTATATAATATATTTTTATTATTATTATTATATTTATATATATTAATTATATTATTATATTATTAATTATTTAATTATTCATATCCTATCTAATTATTAATTTTATTTTTTGTTAAAAATTATAATTTTATTAAAATTATAATATATATATAATTTTTTTTTTTGTGTAACAGAAAAACTGTTCATAAAGGCCCGGGGGGTTTTCAAAAACCGGCAAACAACCAACCCCCCCCAAAAAAAAACCAACACAATTTCTGCTGTAAATTTTTGGGGCCTTGTGGTTATCTTTGGGCCTTTATAAAGTTATGTGCAGTTGTCGGTTTCTCCCTGTATGGCCAAAGGTTCCACTTGGGGTTTTTGTGTTTGGGTGTTGTGGAGCCCTTGGGGTTCATTTCAGGTCGTGGGTTTGCAAGCCCGTTGTAGCCCGTCTTGTGTTGGTGGAAGGAAGGCGGTCGGCGTAACAAATGGTGTCGGGGTGGTTTTGTGTATTTGATCATGAACGCCGATTTATCATGTCATCCAAAATGGCGACCCATGGGGAGAGGAGCTATGATGGGCGGGCACGAGTGAGGTGAACCCGACCGATGACCGATCACTGCCATGGGGCCCGGTATGGGGAGGAAATGGCACAAAGGGGATCAGCACAGAGGGCACCGAGCAGGCGCCCCATCTCGTCGAGATGCAGGCAAGGAAGGCAGAGGAAAGTTTCCCAAATTTTTTGAGGGTGCTACAAAAATTTTTGGTCGTGAAAAAATGGAAATCGCAGTAAAAACCGAAAAGGCCTGAAACACGTGAAGGGGAAAGATGGAGAGGTGCGATCTGAACAGCGGGTTCAGGGCCTGAGGAGAAGTGAGGAGGAAAGGCGGCGCACGAGGTAGTAACTTTTCAAGCAAAAAGGGCAGCGGGGGTTCTGGCAAAAATGCCGAGTTCCCAGTTTTACGGGGGTTCTCCCGGGGCCCTTGACAGAAAACCCCCGGCCTCGTGCGTCGTTGGGGAGCCAGTTTTCGCTGCAAAAGGCGGGGCCCCATCGAACCCCCTCCTTGGGTTGGGTCCCGGAAAAACTCGGACCCGGTCAACCCGCCTCTTTTGCCCCCCTCACCCCCCCGGGGGGTTTTAGTTCTGGCACACGTTCTCACCCGCAGCCCCCCGCCCCGACTTCTTAAAGCAAAAGCCCAGCTGAGTACGACGGGAAGGGGCCCTCAGGGCATATGTCACCCATTTGAAAGCTGGATTGCCCGGGCTGGAGCCAGGAAGAAAAGCCCGCACGGGAAAAACAGTGTTAGGACCCCCGCGGGGGAAGTTTTGGGGGCCATCTGCCGCCACCCCAACATGCCTCTTACACCAGCGTGGCGGAGGCTTTGAAACGCCGTTTGGGGCACCCCCCAGGCCGGGTATATGGGGCCCCTTAAAAAGGCGGATTTGGGTGAGCAGGGCGAGACACTGCCCTAGCGGCGCGGGTGTGGGGCGCCGGAGGGGGTCGTACCCCTGCAGCTGCAAAAGAGATGATGTGGGTCCTGTCCCGCGATTTCTTTTGACCTTTGCGGGACCAGCACTGCAAATCTACGTCAAGCGGCACCCCTTGGGGGCCCTCAGGGGGCGCTGGCGAGGGCCTTGGAGTTCGAGGCTTTCCTGAAGGCAACCAGGGGCCTAGGGCCACTGCTCAGCCCCGATGACCTCTGGGGGGGAAAGGGCTAAGTGGAGAAATGCATTGGGGAAGGGTGCCCCTGGCTTTTCCAAAGGCTTTTTTTGGGGCGGGTGGGAAAGGGTACAGAGTAGTCGGGGTCGGGGGGAGGGGGAAACACTCCTCTAAACCAACGATTCTGATGCCTTCCAGCATGTGCAAGGACTGTGGCAGGTTGGTCACCACAAGTGCTTTCCCCAAAGGCTGGGGTGGTCAGGGGGAAAACTCGGACAGGGGGAAAGGGGCCAGCCCACCGTCCTCGGTTCCCAGGCCCGACTTGGGTAAGCGATGTGAACCAGATGATGCGGGTAGGGCTAAATAGATGGGAAGCCATGCTGCCCAGTGGACATGGGCTGAGAAGCCCCTATTTGGGGCCCGGATTTTTGGCCCTAGCGATTTCCCAAAGCGCACCACAGGACGTGGGTGTCCGGGCATTGGTTTTTGCAGCTAAATGGCCATGGAGGCCGTATTGGCGGGGGGGCAGCAGGGTGCAGGGCCCTCCCGGGGTTTGTGGCCGATCTGGGGGCGAGCCTGCTTGCTGGGCCTTGACTACCTGACGCAAATAAGGCGTGTGTCGACCTGGACAGAAACTGGGGAGGGGGCCGGTGAAGATGTGCCCTTGCTTCCAGAGGTTTTGGGTGTGCAAGGGGTTACTGCTGAAAGACTGCACCTTTCCCCCAGACAGAGTCTAGAATCGTGTTTATGTCAAGAATGAAGCTGGGTAGAGGGCCCGTGGGGCCCATTTAAAAAACCGGGTGGCTGATGGGGTAGCGGGTTTGGGGGGGCCTTTTTGGAACAGGGGAGGGGTTTGTTACAGTGTTGGTTTGCTAAAATTTTTGATAAGGCCCAGAAAGGGGCCAAAATGGTGCAAAGCTGGGCACTTGGAGGAAAATGGAGCGTCCAGAAAGTCGTCGGGGTGGGAGTTGGTTTGGGATGTGGGGCCGTTGCCATCTTCCTGGGCTTTGGGCACCAGGCTCCCCTAACCTGGGGAGGTGCTTGAGAGTGGTGGCAAACTCAAGGTAGCCGGGCCCTGCCATGAAGGAGACCTATGACCGGCGATGAGGGAAGGGGGGTACAACTAGGTCAGATTTTGGTGCATAACCCCGTCGGGAAACAGGGCTCTCGCCCAAGCTACAGACCCTGGGGAAGGGGCCCTACCCGGGGGTACGGCCCTCTCTGATGTCCCTATCGAATTCGCAGAGGGGGAAACGACCGTCGGTTGTCCACGTGGACCGGCTGTGGGGTTCCTGGGCCAGAAGCACTCCGGGGCCTGGTAAAAGAGACGTTAGCCCCCGGGAGCGGCGTGAGGGCGTGGCAGCGCTGACCGAGATGAGGCGAGCATTTTGGGTGGTGGGGGATGCAAAAGCCCTCAATGGGGACCAAGCCCGGGGTTTGGGGGAGATATCCCCCCTGGGTGCCACTGCCTTCCCGCCGCCCACACCTCCCGAGGGGGCCCCCGCGAGAGTGAAGAAACCCCGTGGGTAAAAATTTTGTGTTTTTGAGAAAATGATTTACAATTACGGTTTCTTTTGTTTTAAAAATTTTTTTTGTTTCCCGAGGACTAATTTTATATAAATTTCTGTATTTTTTTTTTTTTTCATGTTTAGGTATTCAGACAAAGGGGCGTCGCTTGATAGGGGGGGGTTGGCTACGCCCTGGGTCTTTGCTCTGTTGAAAATTGTTAACATGAAAAAAGGAGCCTGGGATTTGTTTAAAATGAAAGGGCCTGGGCAAAAAGACGCAACGGTGTGAGGGGTAGGGGGTAACCAAACCAAAACAGGGGATTGGGTCTGCTCGTGAAACCTCTGTGTGTCCTTGTGACCCGATAAACTTTTGTGTTGCCCCCGTTATAAAATGTTCGTCGGACATGCTGGGTTTCCCCCTGAATGTGCCTATAAAAAGGTACGGGTAAAAAACTTTTGTAAATAAAGGAAATACTGTCATTTTGGTTTTTTCTGCCCTGCCTCGCCCCTTGGCGTTTTCCCCCCCGTGGTTTTTGGCGCTGTGGTGCTGGAGCCTCTTGGGGCGTTCAGTGTTCGCGACCCTGTGGGTAGCACCCCTTTCCCTAGCCTGCCTTGTTTTGGGGGAGAGAGGAGGCTTTGGCGTAATATTATATATATTTTTTTTATATTAGATAAAAAAATGCATTTAAAAAATATATAATATAATATATATATATTATATATTTTAAATATATATTTTGGTGTGTGTGTGGGTGTGTGTGTGTTTGTGGGAGTGTGGGGGGTGAGTGAGTGCGTGTATGTATGAAATACTTCATTTTTATTTTTCCAGTCTGGTAAATTTGTAATGTATCTATTGATAGAATAAACAGTTTTAACCAAATTTTTTAATTTTCGGTACCAAAAAAAATTTTGCCCCCCGGGGGGGGAAAATCCCGGGGCCCCCGGGCCCCCAACCTGAGGCACCCCGGGAGTGAAGTCCCGGGAGTAGGTTTGTTTTCTGAGAATTTTTTACTTAGGTTTTGTTTGAAGAGTTTGTTGTCCGAGCTAATGTTTAAATTCTGTATTGTTTAGTGTTTTAGGAAGCCAGGCGAAAGGTGTGCGGTTGAAGGGGGAATGCATCCCATGTAATGTCCTGTTGAACCTGGTGACATAAACGGATCGCTGTGTCTGAACAAAAAAAGCCTGCAACTACGAGTGCTGAGGCGTAAAAGAGGCAGACACGTATGTTTTGGCCGAAGTCTGTCCTGTGAGGACAATTTGTCCTTTGAAGGATGTGAAGTGACTGCTGTTTCCCCTGTAATGTCCAGAATCGGGTGAATAATGTGAATAAAGGAAACTGCATTTGGGTTTTTTTCCCGCCGTCCGTTTGCGTCCCCCGGGGGTTCCGGACGCTGTGCTGCAATCGGACTGGTCAAAGTTCGACCTGTGGGGAACGCTGGCCGTGTGCGGTTGGGCAGTACCCGCGCGTTGAATTGATTATGGCGGAATACTGGATTAATGTACAAATAATTATAAAAGGGGTAGTATAAATTGTGGTGATGGGTTGATGGTGTGGGTGTAGGGTAAATTGGTGGGTAGTTGGTGGCTAATCGTGCTTTAAAGATTTTCATATCCGTCTGTATAGGTATGTTTTCGATAGAAATGCAGTAACTGATTGAATGTTGGAATGTTGTTTGGTATCTAAGAGAGTAATCTTTTCCAATAAGGGCACGCACGAAACGTGACGAACCGCACGCGGAAGCGCCCTCAGCTCTAGAACAATATTTACCGGTTTAAAACACTACAAAACAATACAGGAAATTGATCGTATAGATGGGTGATAGTACTATCGGCTATAATTTTTTTAGAGAAATTATAATCTACTATTAATACAATATTAATGATACATTTAACTTGTTATAAATTTGGTTATATTGTGTTTTAGGAAGAAAATTCAATATTTTATTTAATTTTTCTGGAAGGGAGAGAAAAGGGGGGGAGATATTTAAAAAGCAACAATATTCTATCATAATTTAAAAATCACAAAAACCCCACAACCCTACCCCAAAACCAATTTTTATTTTATTTTAAAATAATATAATTAAATTTAAATTCAATAAACCCCCCATTTAATGAAATTTAAAACCCAAAATATATTACACCCCCCCATAATTAAAAAAGTTTTAAAAATTAAAAAATAAAAATATTTTTATTGTAGAAGATAGAATTTGGTGTGTTGCATACTAAATAAACAAAAAACAAAATTTTTTTTCCCAAATTTTCGTCCCCTTAATCCTAATTTCGGGTCCATTTTCCCAACCTGTTACTTTTTTTCTTCCTTCTCCCCTGAATCTGGTTTTGATTAAAACCACATTTTGGTTTTTATTTAAAAAGGAAATTAAATTTACAAAAAAATTATACAAATTTAAAAATTTTTGTTTCAATTTTAAGTAGATATACTTTTTTAAAATTAACCCTTTCCAAAAAATTTTAAAAAAATTTTTCCCCAAATGTGATTAAACATAATTGTCATTTAAGGAATAAAGAGGTATTGAAGGGATCTTCTAACCAAGAAAAAACAAAATTTAACTTTAACTTACCACCGCCGTCCTCTGACAACCCCGGCAGGCTAGGGACGCGTCTAACGGCGGATAGCTCCACACATACCCGTCCCCCTAAGGGAAAGCCACTTCCGGGCCCCACAAACAAACCAAAGACCCCCCTTTATTTAACAAGTTATTTACCCTTACACTTTTCTAGAGGCACAATACAGGGGGAAACTAGCATGTCACACTGCACGATATAGCTTATAACAGGACAACACCAACGTTTATCAGGTCACAAAGGCACACACGAGGTCTTCACAGGAGCAGCACCCAACTCCGTCTCCGGCTTGTTCCACGCTCCTCCGCTCACAGCCAGCTGCGTCATGTTTGCCCAGGTCCCTTCATGTTAACACATGCCCAGGTCATCCTTTTCATGTTAACACATGTTTAGCACAGAGACAAAGACCCACTGGCGTAGCAATACATAGTAGATTTTAATGTCTAGTATATAAGACAAAAAATGACAAACTTTCTAAATGACATGGGATAACAAGGATAAGAATTAGGGTACCATGAGGCTATAATGTACAACCTCGGATATCATGGGGACGAACTACAGCAGCCCAGGAACAAACAACTGGGTAAGCATGACAGTATAAGATATTGGGTAATTATTATGATTTTTTTAGGTTTAGGTTAGGTTAGGTTAGTTTGGTTAGGTTAAGGTTTAGTTAGGTTTGGTTTGATTAGATCATACAGAAAATATGACATGAAAAAAGAATAAATAAAAAAATAAAACAAAATAAAGGTGAAGTTGCTCCTTAAAATATAAAATACAGGTCGAGACGTTTTTTTTTTCTTTTCTTTTTCTTTTGTAATGCCGTTTTGGATCATCATAGTTTGAATCGCGCGGTAATTTTACCAACACGGAACTGCATTCATAAATTTATTTGCGCACCAATTTCCGTCTTCATTCCACTATATAAACTGTATAGTATTGTTAGAAAAATGTGAACAAATAGTTTATTGTGCAAAGGAAAAGGAATAACCATTATATTTTCGTTCGTGCTTGAATTGTTCTGGAGGTTTGGCGTGGGCAACCGGTCAGCCCTTCGCTCCTTCCCTTCCGGCCTTTGTGTGGTGTGGCTGCGTGCCGCTAGCCGCTCCCTAGTGGCAATGTATCCAGAGTAAACTTGTCCAAGAGAAGTGAGAGGGAATCCGTCAGGATGCCTGGAGACCACCATGACAGCTTCTTTCATCCCCGAATGTTTCAATGAGACGAGATGTTCTTTCCCTCCTATTTTTAATGTATAATCAGAATTTAAAATGATGATGTAAGATACCATGACTTGCTTTTCTTTATTTCCCAAGGGAAAATTTACTTAATTTTACTTAACGCTAGTTACTGTAGGTGAGGATAAGGCACGGAGGCCTTCCTCATTTTATCAGCTATTAGATATTTTCATTATTATTATCATTATTCTGTTGTGTTTATCAGTTTACCTTTATAATAACTTGTACAAATATTGAGTTTCTTTTCTCCTATACCACATCACTAGGAAATTATTAGTATAAGCTGTACATTTGGCCCCAAACATTTGACCTGGGAGAATTTTCCAGATGGTGGTGGCTTCAATTATTGAATTCAATTTAGTTATTAGAAATAACAGACAACTAGAAAACACATATTAGCGGTCGGAATTTCAATTTGAATTTCTGAACAGTTAAAAAAAAAAATTATACAACATTGTGTATACCTACACAAGACAGTACACGTGCCTGTGTGTGTGTGTGTGTGTGTGTGTGTGTGTGTGTGTGTGTGTGTGTGTGTGTGTGTGTGGTGTGTGTGTGTGTGTGTGTGTGTGTGTGTGTGTTTGTGTGTGATGTTAACAGTTTCTGGATGGTCACTTGGGTAAAATAATATAACAATAACGTTATAATGCAATCGATCATTAAGAATTCTCACACAAGGACGTGTCTACTTCCTGTTTTTGATCGGTAAGAATAATCTCATGTCCGAATTTCACACGAGAACGTGCCCATATTTTTTTTTTTTTTTAATTAATGAAACAACAACATACTTACGGTTCAATCCATTGGCAATGATTTCATGCCCAAGTCTCACACGAGGATATGTCCATTTTTTTTTTATTACTTTTTTGTGTATAAATGTACAAAATAGTATGCCTGCATATGTGATGTTAATAATCTATTGCAGTTCACCTATGTAAATTAATAGAACAACGTCAAAGTGCAATCAATTAGCAATAATTATACAATGTTGTTTTTATATTAGGACATGTCCTTTTTTTTAAGGACATGTCCATTCTTTAAAAGACATGTCCACTTTTTAAGGACATGTCCATTTTTTAAAGACATGTCCAATTTTTTTAGAACATGTCCATATTTTAAAGAACATGTCTCTTTTCTAGAGATGTCATTTTTTAAAGGAATGCCATTTTTGAAAGAATATTGCCATTTTAAAAGGATATATTCATTTTTAAATGTAATGTTCATTTTTTACAGGATATGTTAGAATGTAGAATTTGATCGCAGAGCGCATCTTTAACGGCAATGAAATAAAAAAATGTTCATCAATACGGTTGTAGTAGATTATTCCAGTCTAATTCCATGACACCGCATGGTTATAATCATAACCACATAGCTCTTGGCCAGAACTAAAACTAATCTTTATTGGTACACAAGGTCTTATAAATGATATAGGTTTTAAGTTAGGTTAGGTTTAGGATAAGTTAGGTTGGTTAGTTTAGGTTCTTTATTTGGAGTATCCTGACTCGACTATCTAGATCCTGATATGAAATCTAAAATTGAAAAGTTGTATAATTTTATTAAATAAGGATAAGTCCGATATGCGAAGCTTAGCCTTGCCCGGGGTATGTCATGAGGGGAGCCCGGCCTGTGTCGACTAATGCCGACCCGCTCACGTGTGTCAGGTGGTGTTGACTCGGCTGAACCTAGTCCTTGGCCGCTGTGGTGCCCAGCCACAGCAGTAACCTCCGGGCGACAATTGCAATTTCTCGCGCTTGGGCGGGGCGCGAACTGCTGACCCCTCGGATACCACTGTACTAACCCGGAGGCTAGTTTATTAAAAAGTGGAGGGGAGAATTATGTTGCAGACTGAAGACTAGGTTGAGACTTATTACTTGCCATCAGAGAAAACTGGTAAAACTAGTGTACGAAAGAAAACCAAAATTCCCGGGGTGACTTTACAAACCGAAAAATACTTAGACATTTTTTGTTGTTGTTAGTATATAGTGCGGTCAGGACTTGCTTGTCTTTTTTTTTTTTTTTTTGACTTTTTTGTCAATATCTGTGATGTTATTTAGAGTATTTCTTTAAAACGAAATTCCTTTGTTTCCACTTTTTAATTTTGTTTGTAGCCAACAAAAAAGTACATCGAATTATGTCGGTAAGGAGAGGTAGTTGGGCTTACCTTTCCAGAGATTTCCGGTGAGGTTTTTATTTTATACAAGGTTGTAAAACCAATATCTTTAAGACTTAAAAATATAAAAGATTATATCAGTTTATAGAAGTCCTGAATACAATATGTATCTTTGTAAAATCTGCATAGGACTTCTGCGTTCTGGGTGAGGAGGGCCATATGTTCCCCAGTTCCTCTACTACCTTCTACATGAACAGTCATATCGGATTATCCTCTTGATGTCTTCCTTCCTTGGTACATTCTCAGTTTTTATTTTGTAGTGGTTTGTGGGCAGCTGCTCTGCCACTCACCCTTGCTACAGGAGCTGACGAATATTCCTCAGTCGCAAATTATAGGGCATGAATATGGGCATGAGGGGAAAGCCCGGCAAAATTAACCTCCAAGTTCTGCAGGAGTTAAGAGACACCAGGATCCGTCTTCGACTGCTTTATTTTCTGTTCTACGGTGCACAGAATGAATCACGGCCGAGTTCAATATAATTAAAACACAGGGTTTACAACACAGTGAACATATAAAAGCGCCAAAATCATAGTGTACAGCCCACACTCACACCCTTTCACGACCGAGGTTACCCGCCAACTGTCTGCCGGTGGCGACTTCACCGCAAACTCGGCGAAGGGGTTGCCACCTATCTCAGTCGTGAAAGGGGGTTGGTTGTGTACCTGCGAGCTCTCTCAAACTTAAGACTCAAGGCACGTTCTCCTGGAGGTGGGGCTTTATTAAAGATGTAAGGGCGTACGGCTGGGCGTTAGTAAGCTCATTTAAAAAGGACGCGACCACCAGTGGCAACATGGCCATCACCCGTTCGCATACGGTGAATTCGGGTGCGTTCTTGTATCTGAGAATACGTCACACTACAGCCCCTCCCCCGGAACGGAAAACGCCACACCTCCGGAGTGCCAGTACCCGATAGCACCATATAGAAATATATAAAAATAGCACAAATCAAAACATGTAAAAATACAAAAAGGACTTAAAATACAAAAGACTAGTAAAATATCACAAATGTAGAAATATCACAATGCAATGCTCAGGAACTCTAAAAGACTGATTGTCCAGATTGTCAGGTTCGGAATGCATTTCCAGGACCCCACTACCACAAATGTTTTCGACGCTGAACATGCACTACACTTGGTCAGCTTCCTCGAGGTAGTCAACTTCGGTCGCTGGGATGTAAGGGCGTATCTGGTTAGCATGGACCCTGACAGCGCGATGGGGTGGTCGCAGGTCCAAAACATCATAACAAACAGGACCCAACCGCTTCTGTACACGGCAGGGACCAAGCCACCGATCACCCAAGGGTCCACGGTTCCCTAGAACCTTACGCAGGACTAGCGTGCCCTCCTCGTATGGTCCTGAGGTGCGTGCGGCACGGTCATACTGGGCCTTGTTGGTCTCATGCATCTTACGGCTCACCTCGACGCTAACCGGCGGGCGTCTGCAAGGCGACCCAGTATCAGGTCCGGTCCACAGTTTGTCGATTAGTCAGGCCCTTCCCAAAGAGCGCCATACGACCCATCAGTAAGTACAATGGCTGATCCCCCACGGCACGGTGGATGGCCGAGTTCAGGGCAAGGCGTACAGCAGGCAGATGAGTGGGCCACTGTGAGGGAGCCTGCCAAGCCAGTGCCGACAGCGCGTCCTTCACTGTCCGATTGGTGCGCTCCACCACCCCATTGGACTGGGGGTGATAGGCCACAATAAAAGAGTGTTTTACTTGCAGGGCCTCCAGAAGTGAGCGCCACTCGTCAGAGGAGAATTCCAAGCCATTGTCAGTTGTGGAGATGGTCAGGCGGCCCAAACAAAGTCACATAGTGGTCTACAAAAGCCTGCAGTACTCTGCTGGCTCTTTTGTCACACAGTGGGACCAACTGTATGAACCGCGTGTGGTGGTCCACGATAGAAAGCACATATCAGAACCCTGTTGCTGACCCCCGCAGGTCCATAAGGTCAGCTGACACTCTCACCAGTTGAGCCTCTGGCAGTGGATGCCCTTCCATCGGTGCGCGTCCTGCAACACCCTTGCACTGCTGGCATACATGGCAGCTAGCCACGTACTCCCTCACCCTGCGATGCATATTGGGGAAGTACCAGGCACCCTGAAGATTCTGGAAAGTACAATGGATCCCGGGATGGGTAGCAGTTGGAGGGCAGTGGGCATGTCGCAGCCCGTGGCTGGAGTGGTTGGGTACATAACCTGCCTCACAACCCGGTCAGGAAACGTCCGCAGGTAGTACAGTACACCCTCCTCCACCTCAAAGCTGGAGGGTGCAGCAGGCGGTCTCTTCCCAGGTACAGCCCGGTGTCCTTCTAGCCAACCCAGTAGGTCCTCACACTTGGGGTCCTGTAGCTGGTGCTCCCTCATCTGCACGGCTGTCATCCTAGTGAGTCTGGCTCTCACAGCAGCATCACGGGTCCTCCTGGGCCTGTTCTAATGGGCAAGACTGAGGTACATCACCTGCAGGTCATGAGAGATCAGGCACATGGTTGCCAGCCCCTGTCTTGTACTTCAACAAGAAGTCGTAGCCTCCAAGCTCATATGCATACCAGCTCAAGCGGGTGCTCTTTGTGCGCCTGGAAAATACCTCAACCAGAGGCTGGTGATCTGTCCGGACTTCAAACCATCGACCATAGACATATGGGTCAAGGCTCGGACAGCTTCTACCACAGCCAGCGCCTCCAGATCATAACAGCATAGCGGGTCTCAGCGTCTTTTCAGGGTGCGGGACCAGTAGGCGACAACATGTGGCACACCCGCTGAGTCGTGCTGAAGAAGAACGCCACCTAAAGCCTGTGTGCTGGCATCGCAGTGCACCTCAAGGGCTTGTTAAATTTTGGTAGACACAGCACTGGGTTCTTGACAAAGGTGTCCTTCAAAGCAGTGAAGGCCTGCTGAGCAGCATCTCCCCACTAAACTTCACCCCTTTTGGTGAGGGCTGTCAGGGGTTTAGCCATTGCTGCAAACCTCTGAATGTGGTGGCAAAAGAAACCACAGGCACCCAGGAAGCGGCGAACATCCTGCACAGTGCGAGGCCGCTTCATGTCAGCAATGGCAGAGTCTTCTCTGGGTTGGGCCTTACACCTTCGGGACCGACAAGAAAACCCAAGAGCTTCACCTCGTGCTTGGCAAACTCGCATTTCTCTAAGTTTAATTTCATTCCTGCTTCATGCAGAAGTGCTAGTGTCTCCTGCAGATGTTGCAGGTGTTCACTAAAATTCACAGATGCCACAACCTCATCATCCAGGTATGCGAGGGTGTGACGTCCACGACAGATGCCAAAACAACATTCATCGTCAGCTGGAACGTCGTTGGTGCAGTGGAGAGGCCAAAGGGAAGCCTCCGAAACTGCAGCAGTCGATGGCCGTCACTGAAAGCTGTCTTCTGGCGATCATCAGGGTGCACCGAGATAGCCCAATAAGCTGACTGGCTGTCCAGAACGGTGAACCAGGCACGCCCTGACAAAGAGTCCAGCATCTCGTCAATACGGGGAAGGGGGTGCGTGTCTGGTGTTGTCACCCAGTTCAGGCCCCGGTAGTCGACACAGAACCGGTGAGAACCATCCTTCTTTCGGACAAGTACCACTGGTGAAATCCAGGGGCTTGAGGATGGCTCGATGACACCTTGGGCCAGCATACAGTCACAGTCCATGCACACCACTTCCTTCATTTTCTGTGGAAGCCTCCACTGTCGCACACAAACTGGAGTGTCTCTCGTGGTGATGATGCGATGCTGCACCCCTGGTACGTGACCCACTGCCTGCTTGTCCCTGGAGAACAGAGTTGGGAACTAGTCTAGGACTTCACGTAGCTGCCCCTCCTGGTTTGCGGTTAGATGCCCGAGGGCTATGAGAAAGGGAGTACCAGCTACCTCAGTGCCACTAGTGCCCAAGCTTTCGGCAGCACAGGCAGCCCGCACTCATCATGCTGGAGAGCTTCATCAAGGGCGGGCGTGTCTGGGAACACAAAGAAGTCCTCCTCCTCATACCCTAAGTCCAGACATGCTGCAGTACTATCGTAGTCATCGTCCAGGAATTCACCACAGTACACAAATTCACCCCCCCTGGGAACTCTTTGGACTCTTCAGGAGAGGCCGTGGCCATCAAGGGTTCTGCAGGGGTCTCACGAGTCACTGAGGTCGGGGCTGTGGCTACCAAATCCTCTGGTCCCAGGAAGGAAGCGTATCCCAGCATAGTTCCTGGACGAATCTTGCGTGGCTTCGGGTGTGGGTTAACAACCCACACGCTGGAACGGCGACCACGGACAGTCACCAGGGTGCGAGGAACAGTGAGGAGATCAGTGCCACTTTCAACTCTGGCAAGACACATGTCAACAGGGGAGCCACAGGTTACTGTGGCGGCCACAAACTTGCCCGACTTCGCCTCTACCACAGTCTCCTCAGCTACGTGGACAGGTGAGACAGCTAATGGTGAAGGGGACTGCGACAGCTCAAGAAACTCTACTGCTTCAGGTGTCTCGTCAGCTGCATCCTGGCAGGCAGGCACATGATAGCCCATTGAGCCCCCTCTGGTGAAAGTAAGTTTGCACCGGTATCCATCCAGTTCCACATAACTCGCGTCAGGAACACCATCCAGGATCATACGGACAGGGAAGCGGTGCAGGAGGTCCATACCTATCAATACATCACCAGGGAAGCGAAGGTTCTCCACGACGCAGGTCCGGTGGATGACAGTTGATTTCGGATTGATGGTGAAGGTAAGATCCGCTTCTGCTACAACAGGGACTGGCCAGCCTGAAACGCCCTGTAACGCCCTTAAACTAGCGTGCAGACGGACCCCAAGCATACATGTGACAGCCTCTTTCTTCACCATTGTCACTTCTGACCCTGTGTCCAAAAAACAGGAGAACGGCCTACCTCCCACCTCGAGGACTATCATGGGCTGTCCTATGAACCTCGGTTTCGGCTGAGTGGTCAGGTCCCGGTGTACTGGCATGGCCGCCCGCAAGCTGGAAGGTCCCCTCCAAGCGGCGTTGGCGAAAGGGACATGGAGCTCTAAGGTGGCCCATCTCACCACAGCTATAACACCGACCTTTCCTTGCCCGGCAATCATTGGTGTGATGGCCCTCCATTCGATGATAGTCACACCAGGAGCGTTGCCCATTTCCTACCCGGCGAGACCATCGGCGGGGTGATGTCGGTGTGGGGGTTCTGCCCTGGGTTGTGAAGGCCTAGGACCATCCTGTCACAGTGCCATGCTGGTGGCCACAGACTCGACATCTGTCCCCTTCTCAGGAGCCCGTGCACATCTGGTAGGGTATGTCTTGCCCCTACCACAGAGTCCCAGACAGACTGGCATTTCTCGGCCATCTTGCGGGTCGATAAGTCATGCCAGAGCAGCTGACCTCGAAGCCACTCAGGTAACCCTAATGCGCTGCATTAGACCCTCAGTATTCCCGATGTCCTGAGGATAGTCTCGCAGGCCCTGTTGTACTGCCAGCTCCACGGCACGGAAGAAGTCCAGAGGCCCCTGGCCTACTGCCATCCTTGCTTGGGCCAGCATATCATAAAAGTGTTGAGCCGTTGCTATACCCCGAAACTGGTCCCATAGCCGAGCCTTGAAACTCACCCAGTCCTGGATGCTGGTAAACACTGGGCTGTTCAACACTGACCAGGCATATCCGCTCACCTTGCTACGCGCCATGCGGATGTAAGCCTCGGAGGTGGCAGGCCGGGTTGCGAGCTCGATGCTGGAAATCCAGGACTCCACTGGATGCCCTGGGAGACTGGCGTCTCCCCACAAAAGACAGGGACCTCATCACGTCCGCTGGTCAGTGTGGAACAAGAGCAAGCACGATCACAGGGTTGAACTGGCCATGACTGGGATGAGGAGACCGGGGTGCCATCAGCTGCTGCAGGATGTGTTGGAGTGCTGATAGACAGGGGCTGTAGTACAGGCGCTGTATATTGCGGAGGTGGCCCATACTGTGTTGGCTGAGGCAGCACTGGAGGCCGGGGCTGGGTCGCAGCTTCAGTCCCTGACAAGGTGGGCGGTGATGGTGCTGACACGACAGCTGGTGTAGGAGTTACCATCTGCTGAGGTCCGGTAACGTCTCTCCCATCTCTGACGGGCTGGTTGTCTACTGCAGAGGTCAGGTACGAGGCCACAAATGCAGTAGACTGTGGGCCCACAGGCACTGATGGAGGCAGACGTGGCTGCTGTCCAGTAGCTTCCTCACGGCAGGTCTGGATGGTCGACAAAGAAGGTGGTAGCACAGCATCAGCGGCTGGCAAATTCTCATCGGCGACAGTGGAAGGCGTGGGCTGTTGACCTTTCAGGAGAGTAGCCAACACCTGAATCTGTGCCTGCATCTGCATCTGCATCTGTGCCTGCATGCGGGCCAGCTGGTCCCCACCTGTGCTCCCAACCAGTCCATAAGCCGTGCCTCCAATTGGGCCAGTTGCCTTTGCTGCATTTCTAGGCCAGCAGTCCCAGAATCAGACAGTGCCCCTCCCAAGGCCATAGCACTCCGAGCTGGTGCCAACCGTGGGTCTGGCCCTGGGGGTAGTTCGTCCTGGGGGCCTGCATCCTCCGGGGTCGGTGGTCGTGACCCTGGCTGTGACATCTTGCTGCGGGGCATGGCAGGCAGCACCTGTGGTCTGTTAGGCAGTGTGGTGCGTGACCGCAGTCTATACGGTACAGACCCACAACCTTCCACGTCACACGGAAAAAGATCACTGCACTTTGGGCGCGACACACACTTATATTCTGCGAGATTTCAGCGTTCATAGGTAGACACCACAGACATCACACATCCTGAGCACTGGTAAAAATAAATAAAAGTGCACAAAGGGTAAAAGGCAGAGTTACAAAAATACAATGTCAAAAAAAAAAAAAAATTAACTTGGTACTGGCCAGGAAATCTAAAATGCATCAAAACTGTAAGGTAAAACCTGATATACAATAAAACATATGAAAAGTAAATCTGCTTAAAACACAATAAAAGTAGAATAAAACAAATAAAATGTTAAAGTAAACCTAAAAAAAATTACTAAGGCAGGCAGCAAAACCTACTAAAACAGTCAAAGACTATGAAAAACATTTAAAGTAAAAAGTGGAAAAACACTAAAGGGAGCAGCAAAAGCTGCTAAAACAGTAAAATGAATTAAATCTAAAGAAAAATTGAAAAATATACCAAAACAGGGAGTAAAACCTGCTAAAACAATAAAATTACATGAAAAAACATTTCAGGTAAAAATAGGGAAAAAATAAAACAGGTAGCAAAACCTGATAAAACAGTAAAGTGACACAAACACATTTAAAGTAAAAAAAAAAAAAAAATGAAAATAATTATTAAACTAACTAAATAACAAGAGGCGTGGGCTGGGAGGTAAAGTTAAGTAAGTTTATTTACCACCCTGGCTATCTGCTCAGGCGTGGGGAATCATGATTACAGTTTTACATGTATCTGACATTGTACAGTAGTCTGTAACTACTGTAGTTGTACAAGGTAAAATAGAAATATAAATCATACATCATACAAAAATTATTACTTTCATATGCTTTTGCCACTGTGTTTGAATAACACTGTTATTTGCTTACGGTAGTTATTACATAGTAAATTTAGGGTATAGTTCGAGTATATCTTCCAATGAATCAGATGAAATGAAATATTCACATAGTTCTTTATACCTCATGTTAGGTGGTCTAAAAGGCTGTATCACAGGACATTCCGAGATATAGTGCTCAAGCGTTCGTTTGTTTTCTTCGTTACACAGTCTACATCTAGATTCATCTGCACTTCTTGCACCGTGCAATTGTCAGTACATTCTGTAACCTAAACGTATTCTGGCAATAACCACATCACACTGTCTGGTTTGACTTCGGTGCCACCCATAGGAAGGCTTGCCATCTCTATACTGATCGTAGTGCCTTATGGTACAGCTTTCAGGCCTTTGAGAGTTAATCAGATCTACTAGTTCTTCCTTATGAGACTTTTCATATATGTGCAACCCTCAGGATCCCAAAATCTATGTT
>NW_023653477.1:0-5000 GCF_015228065.2 Penaeus monodon
ATAATATATATATAATTTAATTTTAAATAACATATTATATATTAAATAATAAAAATATTTATTTTTTTTAAAAAAAAAAAAAAAAAAATATATATATTTTTTATATTATAATTTGTATATATATCATTTATATATATGTATAATATATATATAATATATATATTTTATAATTTATAAAAATAGTAAAAAATAAAAATATATGTTTTATATATAAATAATAATAATATATATATATTTATAATATATTATAATATATATATATATATACACACACACACATACACACCCCACCCCACAACACCACCCACACAAAAAAAAAAAATTATATTTTAATATAAAATATATTAAAATAATATTTTTATAAAATATATATATATGTATATATAATAATATATATATTATATATATTATATATTATAATATTTTATTTTATATATTATATAAAACACACACTCAACACAATGTATATATAAAAAGATAAATAAATGCTGGTATGTAATAAAAAATAAATAAATATATATATATATATATATATATGTATATATTATAATATATATATATATATAATATATATATATAATATATATACATATACATATATATATGCATATATATATATATATATAAAAAATATATATATATATATATATATATATATAATTTGTGGGTGTGTGTTTTGTGTGGTGTGTGTGTGTGTGTGTGCCTGGGTGTTAACTAAAAAGGACACCAGCACTCTCCGGGGAAAAAGGAACTGGGGACCCTACCATGTACTCACTCCTTTATCATCACAACATGAAAACTACTATTAAGTATCATGCTGTGCCCATATATGTATAATAATATATATATATTATATATATATATATATATAATATAATATATATATTATATATACAATATATTAATTTTATATATATAATATATAATATATATCACCACACACATAATAATACACCACACACACAAACCCACACACCACACACACACCAACACACACAACACACACACACACACAACACACACACACACACACCCTTTATATATATAATTATATTATATATTATATGTTATATATATATATAATTTATATATTATATATATATATTTTATATATAATATCACAATCATACACATATGTATATAAAAATTAATAGATAATCCGTGTGTGTATATATATAATATATTATATTATAAAATATATATATATATATATGAAATATATATATATATATATATCTATTTTAATATTATTATATATATATATATAATATAAAATTATAATATATGTATGTATGAGTATATGTGTGTGTGCGTGTTAACTAAAAGTAACACCGGCACTCTCCGTGGAAAGGAACTGGGACCCTACCACGTACTCATCCATTATCATCACAACATGAAAACCACTATTAAGTATCATGCTGTGACCATTAGTATATATGTATATATATATATATATATATATATATATATATATATATATATAATATATATATGTATATATAATATACGTATATAATAATACACACAAACACAAACACAGAAACGTGTACACAAATATGAATAGAGAACAGCCCAGTAGAAAATGAACTAAACCGTACGTTTCGAACTCTTCACGAGTTCCTCCTTCAGACGAATAAAACAGAAATGGATCAAATTTGGGGTTATTAGTCTGAAGAGGAACTTGTGAAGAGTTCGAAACGTTACGGTTTTTTTTCATTTTCTACTGTGGCTGTTTCTCTTTTCATATATATATAAATATATATAAATATATATATATATATATATATATATAATATTATATATATATAATATATACACACACACACACTCATACACTATGTATATATAAATAAAATATAAATGCGTGTGTATGTATATTATAAATATATATATATATATATATATATAAAATATTATATATAAAATATTAAATATATACAATATATGTATATATGTGTTATATATATTTTATTATATATACATATATATATATATTAATTTTATATATTATATATATGTGTATAAAATATATATTAAAAATATATATATATATTTATACATACATATATATAAATCTATATATTATATATGGAGGAAGGTAGATAGATATACCAGGTAAGGTCGTGTAAAGCCTATTCTCACAGCCTTTCACCTGCAGTGTTGTCTGCAGATGGATGGCCTGGAAGGGAATACCCTGACATACCATTACTGCTGCTCCCCCATGAGGCCCATTATCAAAGGTCCATAATGGGCTTGAATTTGGAATCCTCTCAGGGAGATCGGATGGTTTCCCTGGTCATAATCTCTTGTAGCATATAAAAACGGGTTACATAAAACTATCAGAGGGTTGCAGTTTTTTCCATTTGCATGAATTCCCGGGACATTTTCCATGGATTAGGGTATCCAGTTCTTTAAACTACCTCTTCATAAGGTGTTTGGAAAGCATTTGTGGTCAGTGTTTGCCCCCACATTTAGGCTGTCCCTTTACAGGATCTTGGAAGAATCTATTGAGAGGTTGTTTACCCGTGGAACTAGTTTCCACAGGTTTCCTTTTGAAAGGTTCAGGATTCTTTGCCTGGGAAAAGGGGACGGACCTGAGCCTTTGCTTCAGGGGCATTCTGCTAGCAGCGGAGGCTCCTGTGGATGTGGTGGCAGCTGGAGCTGTCACGTTGGGGCCCTCTGGAGCCTCCCTGACGGCTCCAAAGACCCCACTTTGAAAAAAGTCTTTTGAACAGGCTCAGGATTCCTTTGCCCGGGCAAGGGGCGTACCTGAGCCTTTGCTTCAGGGGCATTCTGCCTAGCAGCGGAGGCTCTGTGAATGTGGTGGCAGCTGGAGCTGTCACCGTTGAGGCCTCTGGAGCCTTGCCTGAGGGCTCCAAAAGACTTTCCCTTTGGGAGGAGTCTCCTCAATAGACCCCTCACTCCAACTCCGTTTCTGGCGGAATTTCGCCAGAGACAGTTTCAGCAACTGGGAACAAGGTTTAAAGGAAGTGGCAGAGTGTGTGGTGAAAGAAGCACCAGAAGGCAAGGGTGGTTTGGAAGGAGGATGGACTAGAACCGAAGCAAAGGATTTACTGGCTGTGCAAACAGCCACGGGACGTTGCTTTGCCTCGGGAAAAAACTAACTTTCCTTGTTCCTTATTACCAATACTTCTTTTTAAAATTTTGAACCTTTTAATTGCTTTGAAGAAGGTTCATGAGCTTCTTTGCAGTGGTAACAGCATATTGGACCTGGACAGTTGTCATCCCCTTGATGACCGTTATACCACACTTGCACATACTTTTGGTTGTCCATTTTCCTCAAAAACGGCAAGATTTGGTCCATGCCATAAACCTGGCAGGGGAAGCACCGCATAGGGTTGGTCACTATGGCTTTCCCTGAGGTGGTACCATACCAACTTAACTGATTCGGGAAAGGATTTATGTGTTAAAAGTTGGGAGAGCTGGTACTGACTTTTCCAAACCATCAATTTTCTTCTTAAAACGTTTTACTGCCACTACATTAAAATTCTCTAGTCCTCTAACAGTTTCTCCTCAGAATACCACTTTAGGGAAAAGACGATTCCCTTATACTGATTGAGGCCCTTTGGGAGGAGAAACATGAAACTTGAGCCCCAGGGATGTTGCATATCACACACAGACAGTCACTCTCGTCTGGTGACAAAACCTAAACTATTAGGCTACCATCTCGCTGTGGGGTGAAGCGAGGATCCGTTGACATACCTCAACTATTTTCCGATGTACTTCAAAAATATAAAGATCCATGATTGAACACCATCAGTGATCTTTACTACTCATTTTTAAACCAGGTAAGTTTTCCCTAGTGGATTGAGGAGACTTTTCCCCTTCTTACCTGGTTTGGGGGAGCCCGGGGAAAACCATTAAAATTTCCCTTTCTTCCCCTTTTGGGAAAGCTGGAAAGGTTCCAAAGTGACAAAATGGGATGTCCAGGGGGAATGGTTGGGAGTTTGCGTAGGTCGTCAGGGAGAGATCTTTGTAAATTTGTATAGTCATACAAATTAGAATTCTTCTTTTTCCTCACCCCTCACCCACATAGAGTCCACAAGGGGAAGCTATATTTGGGTTTAAAAAAATCCCCCAACAGCCACAGGGGTAATGAGTTAAATATATGCAGCCACTATTACAGTACGATGGCAGTCGCGGGACCTATGCCTACCGACTGAATAGTGCCTGCTTGACCCTAGCCATATTTGACCAGCTGATTCACTTGACCACGCCTTATCGAACCCACCCGTCTAACCAGAATAAAGGACCAAAGAGGTGTGTTACTAGCTGCAGGGCGCAGTGTGCAGCATCGCTTAACCTCCAGGACTCCTGTCTCCTGGTAATACGGGATGCCACGCACGGAGTTCTTCCTGGTCCAAGATGGAATGAACCAGGGTGGATGCCCTTTCCCTCTCAAAGGCCTTTGGGTGCCCCAGGAAGCCATTTGTTCTCATCCCCACTGGTGACCCCTCCCGTATGTGTAGCCCTCTGGTCTGGCCACCAGATCATTGGACCTCAAGCCCCCCCAAACCGCAGCAGGCGGCTTCCGTTAGGGGGGTGGTGTATCAAAACTAATGCCACAAGAAACAAAGTTCTCTTCGTAAGACCAAAAAAAAAATCCTCCTTATGACAACATTCGATAGACTACAAGCACCTCTCCATGAAGTTTCTCTTGTCCCATCCTTGGTTTAACCTTTAAAAACCCTTTCGATTCCACTTGAAATATCAATTAAAAGGCCGCCTTGGCAAGAAATACCTTACATTCGCTTTATTGATTTAAAAGTGCACCCCCACGCATGAAGCTGCATCTATACAAATCACTGATTAAACCTTTCCTCACATACACACCACTTGCACTCACACAAAACAGCATATACAACAAACACATACACCAGCTTGTTCAGAATAAAGCACTCAGATGGGTCTATATGATCAATTGGGATCGTTTTATTACAACATCTGAACTCCAGGAGGAAGCTTCTCTGCTTCCTCTG
>NW_023653477.1:10000-30456 GCF_015228065.2 Penaeus monodon
GTTGACGGGGAAATGTTCCCCCATTTAATTTCCATACTAAAAATATTTTCATGTAACCCGTATTTTTCTAATTTAAAATATATAATTTTATAATATTTTTTTTTTTTTTTTTTTTTTTTTTTTTTTTTTTTCATCCTCATTACTTTATGTGTTGCTGTTTATGAAGCTCCGATGATTTTCAGAGAATCAACGTTGAAGTCGGTGAAGAGTATGTTTGTTTTCCGTGCTAGAGTTCGCAGAAAAAAAAGGAATTTTCAAAAAAATGTTTTCAAAAACTTCGTTTTAAACGGTGTATGTCAGTTAACTGGGAGAAGAAGTGGTGTACGATAGGTTACTCAACTTTGAGAACATCCATATTTCTTGATAGATTTGGGGAAAAATTTTTGGTTTGATTAGTAGGTATTCTATCATGCAGCCGTGTCAACACCTCGGTATTTTATCATTGAATTAACGATAAGTATAGAAGATAATGCAGGGAAGGAAGTATTTGCTGAATATTGATAGTGATATGGTAATGATAAACTGATCAAAAAATATAATGATGATTATAGATATAATGTCAGTGCTCAATAGATGGTGGTCATCAAAGAAGAGTGCTAGATTAATAGCTTTATATTTTTTAAGGATTTTTCTCAACAATGAAAAGATATGGGTTTATAATTCTGTGAAACTGTGCATTACCCTGTTTGTTTTTATAATCGTGGGCACTCCTTATTTAGCTTTCTGTGCACACATTTTGAGCGTGTGAGGGTTGAAGTTTCTTGTACTGTAGTCTGTCCACTATGGCCCCTCAAAAAAAAAAAAAAAAAAAAAAAAAAAAAAAAAAAATATATATATATAAAATATATAATTATGTATATATATATATATATATATATATATATACATATATATATACATATTTCTTACTCTATGGCCCTGCTTCCCCTATCATTGTGTCCCTTTTTTTCAATTTCTTGTAACACCAAGTGATAATTAATTGCATACATGCACTTTCAAGGTTTTCCCACCAGAAGTCCAAGTAAAAACATGAAAACTCGTTTCACAGTGGGCTGCCATTTCGATATGCAGCGTCGCTGTAGTTCACCTGTAGTGATCCGTAAGTATTGCTACGCCCGTGGGTCTTTTTCTCTGTGCGAAACATGTGTTAACATGAAAAGGATGACCTGGCATGTGTTAACATGAAGGGACCTGGGCAAACATGACGCAACTGGCTGTGAGCGGAGGCGGAGGAACAAGCCAAGGGAGACGGAGTTGGGTGCTGCTCCTGTGAGAAAATCGTGTGTGCCCTTGTGACCTGATATAAACTTTGTGTTGCCCTGTTATAAGCGTATCGTGCAGTGTGACATGCTGGTGTCCCCCTGTATTGTGCCTATAGAAAAGTGTAGGGGAAATAACTTGTGTAAAGAAAGGAAAGACTGCATTTTGTGTTATTTCGTGCCCTGCCTCGCCACTTGGCGTTTCCCCTGGTGGTGTTCTGGGAAGCTGTTGGCTCGGTTTCCTCTTTGGGGCTGTTCAGTGTTCACGACCCCGTGGATAGCACGCCGTCTGCCTAATCTGCCTTTTTGGTGCAGAGAGACGAGGCGGCCGGCGTAACAGTATTAGAATAAAACCCTCGATCCCTTTGTACGAAAACTTTGGCTGCCACCACTGGTTTAAATTTGTCCAGGAACGAAAGTTAATATGTTCGTAAAGTAAGATGCGTGTATAGGGTTGTTAACGAAGTTGTAGAAAATAAGTGTAACTGTACAGAAGTTACCAAGGTTCAAAGGGTCAACACTGCGGTTTTGCGTGGTTTTGTCTGAGATGGAGTGCGTGTCGACCTGAAGCGATAGAAGATACAGATTTAAGGATTTGAACTCGTGCCCATCTAAGTCTAGAAAACAATCCACGGTTAACGCTAAGATTTCAGCCTGGGGCGTACCCCTTTTCTTACGTTCTCTTAAATTATCCTCTTGAGTTTTATATTTTCTCTACATTTATTCCTTCCAAAAGTATCGTCAGGCAGAAATACTGGCATTCGAAATTATTATTTTTTAATGGAATTTAGACTTGAAGCTGAGGGGATGCATTTAAGGGATCTAAAAGCATTAAATCCTTCTTTACAAAAGTTTTATTCATTAAAAATCAGGGCCAAGCTTCAAAAATCAGTTTAAAACGAACAAAAACTCTTACAGTATGAAAATACACTGAACACTAAAATACAAAAATAAATAAATAAGTAAATAAATAAATAAATAAAATAAAAAATAAAACTAGTTCTAAACACTAAAATATCACGAACCACAGGGAAAAATACAGAAACCTTAAAATGAGATAGATAAGAAAAACAAATCACCTTATAAAGATTAGAGAAAAAAATATGCCATCTTACCGCCTGTTAGCTCGTACCCTTGCAACCACAAACTATTACAATTGTCGGGACTCACAGCTAAAAGATGCTCTCCCCCCCTTGACCTATATATACACCTCCCCAGCAAGTAGGTTTACAAAAAGAGAGGAATCTCAGGTTAAACAAGGGTGAAGGCAGAATAATGTGCATTCCTACGCAGATGCTTTAAAAAATCACGAATAAAACTTTATAAAAAAAAAAAAAAAAAAAAAAAAATATATATATATATATATATAATATATATATGCATATATATATATATATATATATATATATACATATATATATATATAATGGCAAAGCTGATTGGACAAAGCATCTTTCTTTTACAAACACGAGGCCGTCATTACTAGTAATGACGGCCTCGTGTTTGTAAAAGAAAAGGGGTAACTCTTCTATTCTTCCCAGGTTAATCCGTCTTACGGTTAAAGATTCACTACACAGCTACTGCCAATAGACTTGTGTTCGTTCAGTGTGCTGTAGAGTCGTTTTGTGGCGAAAAACACGGTCGGTTGGGCTCCTTTTTTATGTGAGTTTCAAAAGACGCTCCTTTACCTAGGACGATGAATGTCATTTTTAGTAAGAGGGGCATTATTTTCTCAGGGTCTGCAACTGGTTTCTTTGTGTGTGTGTGTGGTGTGGGTGTTCTCATTGTAACTCTACCCTCTGGTTTGGTGAGCGGTGGTATTGTACCATCTTGTTTAATCTTTGGAACCATGCCTTAGAACCTTGGAAAGACCTCTCAACTTGGTTACCAAGTCATTCTGCCAGCATTCTATCGCCCATTTTTGCAACACCCATTGCTTTACCAGGTCGCAGTTCTACAGCTATACCCAAAACAATGTTGTTTCTGTAACTTTGTTTACTTTTCTTTTATTAGGGATGGACTCTAGTAGCTTGTTTGGGTAATGAGTGAATACTTCCACTTGTTTGTCAATCTCACCTACAATTTTATGTGGCTCTAATTAGAGTTCCCAAAAGCCTTTTTCATTCATTGTCAGCCTCGCTTCATCTTCATCACTACATAGATGTTACATAGAGGCATGTAGCAAACACTATTCTCTGAAAAATCTGAAAAAAACATGATCTAGATTGGATCCAGAAATATGGGTAACGACGTTTACTGCACGTCTTGCACAACTCTTCAAAGATTCTTGTTCTTAGGTTCTGGTTCAAGTCCCTAACAATTATAATATACTGACGGTGTGTTCCCCAAACATTCAGTCTAACTTCTCAATTAAGAATTGTGCAGTTTCGCTGCATTGCCACTGTGGTTTATGGCATATACAAAAGAACTGATTCATGTTTAGGTGATCAGGGTGTGTGATAATAGTAGGCTGGAAGGCTTTATCTCTAAAAGTACCACCAATCCTGTCTCGACGGTACCATAGTTCTTTGTAGTAATGTCAAACTCTGTTGGAGAGCACAAAGTATATGAATGATTGAGTATGCCCTACAACAGTTTCAGTGGCTGTAACCGACAGGAGGTGATAACTGGGCAGTTTTCTTGGTGTTCCTGACGTCCACCAGGTCTGAACATCATTTAACATTTAGCAGTCATTGCCAGTCTTGATCCATCCTGCTTACCTGTGGTGTAGAAGCAATTGTTTTTTTGTAATTGCAGTATTGTCTAATAATTACAATGTGCGTACTACAGCGCCTCAACTATAAGCAGGTTCCTCTGTCCATCTTCTGTGAGTTGCAGCAAGTGTCCCTCGTCCTCGTTTTCCCCCTTCAAGTTAACGCCTGAGTCAGTGCTACTGTCGCTGCCCGGTGTAGGCTGTGCGTTCTGTGAAAGTAGTAGTTGAAGGTTCTTACAATGCATCTAACATGCGAAATCTTGATTTATTCAGGAAGGTGGACAACAGGCGTGCAATTTCCGTGTTTTAAGATGGCTCCCTCAAGTAGTATGAACGATGTTGCAATATGATAATGCAATTAATATAATATTCAAACACTGGTTTGATTTTCGACAGCATCATAACATATGAAAAAAAGTATACTTACATGTATATGTATATAGATCAAGCTGGAGCTTTCTGACCAGCGGATTTGCTAACAAATATTCTGCAATGTCTGAATGTCGAAGTCAGTTCATAGAATTCTTCCTTTGAGAAAATATAATGTGATAGGTTCTTACAGGTGTTACCCTTCATATCCACATCGGTCTCTACACCATAGTCCCGGGCAGATACCATGGTAAATGACTCGATGTTGGTCGGTGATCCCTGTCCTCTCATCAAATCTCATTCTGGTGCTTATGTACAAGAGAGTGTCAGGTTGATGTCAGGTCACCTACGGCTGTTTCCCTGCAGCTAGTAGATTCTGTTTGACGTTGTAGTTTGAGGCTCAAATGGCCGTTTTGGTTGATCGGCATAAAGCGAGGAGCGGGTCAGCGCAGGTATAGAAAAAACACAGCAGATTTTGTAGAGGCCTGTGGCTTTTTTTGTCTACGTCGTTTAAGTTTGAACGATTCTGATAGTGCAGACTATATCTGATCCCAGATAGTACATTTATGTACATGTTTATAATAAGTACATATCCGGAGATAATTTAGGTTTATCGAGAGTTCTGTAGCTGTGCAACTGTTTGCTTACCTGCCTGCTCCCCCCGTCTCTTCTCTCTCTCTCTCTCTCTCTCTCCTCTTCTCTCTCTCTCACCTCTCCTCCTCCTCCTTCCTCTCTTTCTCTCCTCCTGGTCCGTGACCCGAAGTCCAAGGAGTCTGATCAATAACTCAATAAATCTCATTCTTACCACACCCTCTCACCACCCCTGCCCTCAGCTCTGCACGTCTTGCACAACTTGTTATTCCCTGGTTATCCATGTTTCTCGTTTTTTGAATGCGAATAACTTATTTTTTTCTTTCTTTTTCTTTTTGATGATGATGATGATGATAATGATAATGATAATGATAATGATAAAGATAATGATGATGATGATGATGATGATGATGATGATGATGATGATGATAATGATAAAGATAATGGCCGCTCGTTTTCAACTCCGTTTTTAATCAATTGTCATGAAATATATTTATTGATAATGTTCATGCTCATTATACAGATTCCAATGTTCATGTGTATATACCTTAGTTCATTGTAAATATAATTATTTGCTTTGTTGATTATTATCTTCATATTTTAAAAGGCTGACTGGCTGGACTCCAACATAGGATTATCATACTTAATTACCGGTTATTAAATTTTATTAAATAAAAGTTACAAAGATATATATTTCACTCGTGCCACAAGAAAATGCTCTTTAGCTGTTCTTTTCTACTTGCGCCAATACCACCACAAAATACGGAGAAAAATACTTAGTTTCTCTGATTATTTTTACGAGATCGGGGGGGGGGTCCAGCCAGTCGTGAGCGTGAGCGTGAATTCTCGCGCCCTTGAAAATAACTACCAGGGGCACGACCTAGAACGGCTCTGATTGGCTGGAGCTACACGCCCGTTAACCTAATTGGTCTATACGTAATTCGGGGGTACATCTTTTAGAAATAAAATTTGAGCGGAATAGAGTACTAAAAATAAATGCAGTAAAATGTGGCAATAAAAAGCGGAAAATTTATCGTGCATGTCAACCAAGAGTACAGTAAAATAAGTGTATGGAGTGGTTACCTTGACGAAAACTAAGACCCTTTTCATCTATGGCAAAAGGTGTGGAAAGCGAAAATAAGGGAGATATAGGACAGACAAGAGTGAAGATCGCCCTTCATTTTCTAAGTCCCTTCCATGTTTACTTCGGGAGAATCAAAACAAATGTGAGGCGGAACTTATTACCAAGTAGCCCTTGTATTGCTACGCGCTCGTGAGGACGAATATTTTGTCATTATCAGCGTCCGTTTTCTCGATTTTATGTATGTAATGCGTTCTTTTCCTTTTATTGTTCCACATTTACGTGTTTTGTAAGTATTTATGCTATTCTGTACAAACCTTGTGCACATGCGCGTTTTGACACCGGGTGATTTGACAGGCCAGCATGCGCCATTACGTCGAGGAACGCCGGTGAGCAATGTTTTATTTCGAGTGCTGCGTCGATTCCGGGTCATTTTTAAAGCCCTTTTGTGGATATACTGGACAAATAGACATTTGTTTCTATCACAGCCTGATATCTGAACCCATCCAGTGCCGCAAATGCTGAAAAAAGTGATTAGAAACCATGCAATTGTGACCATAGCCGGAAGCGAAGAAACGTTCGGTGTTTCGCGATATAAAGGTATGTGGTTTTACCCTGGGGGTCCAGGGGGCGTAGCCCCTGGCTAGGCATATACAATACCACGGGGCTAGGCGCATATATTAACACAGGGGGTACAGGGGCAGAGCCCCCTGGCTAGGAATATATAGATCCTAGTGTATAAATCCCACAGGATTAAGGTTAGGTTGGTTATTGGTTAGGACGCATTGTACGATTGCCACGGAGGATCTGGATTATGTGAAATCCCGTAGATTTTTACCGAACGATGGGTTTGGTTCCCGAAGAGTTTTTCGAAAGTTGGCGCGTCGGTGCGTAGAGTTTGAAAGATGGCGCCGGCGTCCGTAGAGTTTCATTGTCCGATTTAAGCGTTTTTTATGCTTGTTTTACACATTTCTGTTCTCTTTTCTTCTTATTTCAGCCTGTTTTACCCCACAATTTCCCTGATCTACTTCATGCCCTCCCCTGCTATCGGGACTTATCAAATCACATCAAGATTGTCGGCTGGAGAATGCAACTGAAAATATCATCAGATTCGTTCTCATCTCACGAAAACAAATCCGATGATATAAATATTGTCTGGGAAGACTCGGTTGTCATTTTCGATAAATTAAAAAAGCACCTTATAAAACATATAAGAAAATAGATAAAAACATAAATAGAAAAAAAAATGTATACAAGAAAATAAAATAGTGTACGCTTAAACTAAAAAAGTGTAATATAATTGTTCACAGAGAACGGAAGTTGGCAATTTTAGGTGGTATTCATATACATCCAGACAAGTAGATATGTACGTATATGTAAAGATTAAAATCCAGGTAGACCTCTGGGTACACTACAATCATCATCAGCAGCAGCAGCAGCATTATCATCATCATAATCATCATCATCATCATTATCATCATGGGAAATGGTATTACTACGTATAAGAAATACAGAAAAAAGAGAAAGCAGACTGTTTTAGTGCAGACTCACATCTCGTTGTCTGAAAATCTTACCCTCGTGAGGGCATACTATATTGGTGGACATATCAGGTGCGATAAAAAGATCGTTATTTAAGAAATCAGTGACAATTAACTATGACCGGCAGCTACTGTTGTCAGCCATGGTATGGAAATTTACTCTTTACCTTAGGGGAATATGTTGTTATTATTGTTATTATATTGCTCTTGCAACTGGTTATAACGATACAAAAAAAGAAAAATATATAACAGCAATGGTCCTTGCACTTATAATAGTGTCAAAAAACAATAGAGATAGTAAAAGCAAGAGCAATAGTGATTAGTAATTTGTAATAGTGATTATCATAATAGTAATAATCATAATAACAAGAGGAATCAAAAACTGTAATAATGATAGAAAACAACAACGAAATTACATGATAATAGTAAGGGCAATAAAGATGAAGATTATGATAAATGTAATCATAATAATAATATTAATAATAGTGATAATAAAAAAACGATAATTATGATAATAGTGGTGATACTAAGGAGAGGATAATGATGAGGATAACGATAATAATAATGATAATAGTAACAATACTACTAATAACAATAATGATAATAAAAATAACAGCAACAACAAGAACACCAACAACAAAAACAACAATAATAGCAATAATAGCGATAATATTAATAATAATAATAATAATGATAATAATAACAATAATAATAATAATAATAATGGCACTAGTAATAATAATGAAGATGATAATCATAATAGTAATGATTATAATAATAACGAGAAAAATGATAACGGTAATACTTATGATGACAATAATGATTAAGGTAATAATGATAATAACCATAACAGTGATAAGAAAAAAATATATATAAATATAATTATATATATATATAAATATATATATATAATTATATATATATATATAATTATATATATATATATATATATATATATAAATATATATATTATATACATATATAATAATAATAATGATGATGTCCCGATAACATTATGATGATATGATAATTAGAATAATGAGAATGATACTAATGCTAGATATATTGATGCTGAAACTCATAATTGTAATAATAATGATAATCATAATGATAATGATAATAATAATGATGATAATAATAATGATAATAATAATAACAACAACAACAATAATGATAATAACAATAATAATAATAATGATAATAATAGTAGTAACAGTAACAATGATAATAATAATCATAATAAAAATTATGGTAATAATAATGATAATAATAATGATACTGAAAGTAACTAGAATTATATAAATAATAATAATTTAACAACAACAACGACAACAATAATGGTAATAATAATAATAATTCTTATAATACCAATACCAATAACAATAATGCTACCAATAAAAGCAACGATTGTAACAATAAAAAGCAGTAATAATGATTGGACCAGTAATAATTCTAAAATTAATAAAGAGTTTTAAAGATAAAAGTAATGAAGATGATAGCAATAATATCTAAAATAATAATGATAATAATAATAATAATAATAATAATAATAATGATAATAATAATAATGATAACAATAATGATAATAATAATAATAATAATATGATAGTAATAACAACAATGAAAAAATAAAGATAATAATAATGATGATGATGATGATTATAATAATAATAATAAATAATAATAATAATAATAATAATAATAAAAATAATAATAATGATAGCAAAAATCATGATAACAGTTATTACAATAATAATGATAATCATAATAAGGATGATGATGATGATGATAATAATAAACAATAGTAAAAGTATAATATAATAATAATAATAATAAAATAATAATAATAATAATAATATTTAATAATAATAATAATAATATTATCATTAATAATAATAATAATAATAATTAATAATAATAATAATAATAATAATAATATTATTATTATTATTATTATTATTATTATTATTATTATTGTTATTATTATCATATCACCATTATTATTATTATTGTTATTATATTATTATAGCACTACTACTACTATTACTGATGCTACTACTACACCTACTACTACTACTATTACTGCTAATAATAATAATAATAATAGTAATAGTAATAATAATAATAATAATAATAATAATAATAATAATAATAATAATAATAATAATAATAATAAAAATAATAGTATATTATTTTGATAACATTTGATGATTATTAATATTATCATCATTATCATTATTATAATGATGATAATGATAATATTGATGATAATCATGATAATAAGGATGATAATAACAGGAATTGTCTCCATATATAATAAAAAAGGTAAGAGAAATAATTCCCAAAAGTCGAAAAAGCGGCAAAATCTAGCGAAAAATAGCCTTTTGAGAGTATACTCCAAAATGACGTTTTTCGATTCTCTGATGAGTTTGGCAATTGTTAGGGTAATAATTATAATAATTACCAAATCGTATTAATCATGACAATAATGAGGATAAAAGTGAGAATAAAGAGAATTTTGATAACATGTAATGATTATTGATATTATCAATATAATTATATTATTATTACTATTATTATTATTATTATATTATTATTATTATTTTCATTTTTACTAGTAGCATAATTTTTTTTATTATTATTAATTGCAAAAATAATTATTATAACAGTAATAATTACTGTAATAACGATATTAATTAAAATAATGATATAGATAATTATTATAATATCGTTGTTATTGTTATTATTATTGTTATTTCTATTATTATGTTTGTTGTTATTAGTATAGTTGCAAAATTAATATTATAACTGCAATAATTGCAATAATAATGATAATAATTGCAATAATGATGATAATAATGATAATGATGATTATAATGATAATATTGATGATAATCATGATAATAATGATGATAATAACAGGAATTGTCTCCATATATAACAAAAAAAAGGTAAAAGAAAATAATTCCCAAAAGTCGAAAAAAGCGGCAAATCTAGCGAAATATAGCCTTTTGAGAGTATACTCCAAAATGACGTTTTTCGATTTCTCTGATGATTTTGGCAATTATTAGGGTAATATGATAATAATTACGAAATCGTATTAATCATGACAATAATGATTTTGCCGCTTTTCGACTTTTGGGAATTATTTCTTTTACTTTTTATTATATATGGAGACAATTCCTTTATTATCATCATTATTATCATGATTATCATCAATATTATCATTATCATCATCATTATCATCATTATCATCATTATTGCAATTATTATCATCATTATTGCAATTATTATCATCATTATTGCAATTATTGCAATAATAATATATAATTTTGCTACTATACTAATAACAACAACAATAATAATAGAAATAACAATAATAATAACAATAATAACGATATTATAATAAATTTTTATATCCTTATTTTACAATATCGTTATTACAGTAATTATTACTGTTATAATTTATTTTTTCTATTTTCTACTAGTAAAAAAAGATAATAATAATAAAAAAAATAATATATAATAACGAAATTTTAATAATTATAATTAATAATAAAAATTTATAATAAAAGATTAAAATAAAAATAATAATAATAAAAATAATAATAATAAAATAATAATAATAATAATAAAAAAAATAAAAAAAAATAATAATAATAATAAAATAAAATAATAATAAAATAATAATAATAATAATAAAAATAGTAATAAAAATAAAATAATGATAATATTGTAAATTAATAATCATCAAAGTATAAAATTCTCTTTTTTCTCCTCTTTTCCTATATTGCAGATTAATACATTTTGGAATTATTATAATTTTTACCCAATATTTCCCAAAAAACATCAGAGAAATCGAAAAAAATCATTTTGGACTATACTCTCAAAAAGGGTATATTTCGCTGATTTGGGCCGCTTTTTTTGACTTTTTGGGGAATTTTTTTTTTTTTTTACCTTTTTTTTTTTAAATGGAACAATTCCCGTTATTTTCATCAAAATTTCATGATTATCATAAAAATTTTCATTATCATCATCTTATCATCATTATCATCATTATTGCAATTATACCATTTGCAAATTTTATCCCCTTATTGCAATTATTATCATTATTATTGCAATTATTGCAGTAAATATAAATTTTTTCAAATATCTAATAAAAACAAAAAATAATCATAGAAAAAACAATAATAAAACAATAAAAACGATATTATAAAATTTCTATATCATTATTTTTTAAAATACGTTTTACGAATTTTAATTTTTTTAATAAATTTTTTTTCAATTATACTACTAATAAAAAGATAATAATGAAATAATAAAAATAATAATATTAATAACGAATAAAATAATAATAAAATAATGGATAATAAAAATGTAATAATAATAAAAATAATAATAATAATAATAATAAAATATTAATAAAACAATAAATAATAATAATGAAAAATAATAATAATAAAATAAAATAATAGAAAAATAATAATAATAAAATAATGATAATATTGATAATATTAATTCATCAAATGTTATCAAAATTTTCTTTATTTCCTTTTTCCTCATTATTTTCATGATTTAAAACATTTTTGGGAATCATTATATTATTTCCCTAAAAATTTCCAAAAACATCAGAGAAATGAAAAAAAATCATTTTGGAGTATACTCTCAAAAGGCTATTTCGCTAGATTTTTCCGCTTTTCGATTTTGGGGGAAAATTTTTTTTACCTTTTTTTATTTTATATGGAACAAACCGTATTATCATCCTTATTTCATGATTATCCAATATTTTCATTATCATCATCATTTTCACATTTCACAATTGCAATTTTTTATCATCATTATTGCAAATTTTTATCATATTATTTCAATTATTATCATTATAGCAAATTTTTGCAGTTTTTAATATATAATTTTGAAAAAATACTAATAAAACAACAATAAAATAGAAAAACAATAATAAAACAAAAAAACGATATTTAATAATTATCTATATATTATTTTAATTTAAAATCGTTATTACAGTAATTATTACTGTTATAAAAATTATTTTGCAATTATACTACTAGTAAAAATGATAATAATGATAAAAATAACAATAATAATATTAATAACGATATTTTGATAATAATAATAATAATAAAGATAAAAATAATGATACTAATAATGATAATAAAAAAAAAAAAAATAAAAATAAAAATAATAAAAATAGAAATAAAAATAATAATAAAAATAATAATAATAATAATAAAAAAAATGAAATATTTTAAAATTAAATAAAAATGTTATCAAAATTCCCCTTTTTCTCACTTTTTACTATTATTTCAGATTATACGTTTTGGGAATTAGATCATTATTCCCTAAAAATTGAAAATCATCAGAGAAATCGAAAAAAAAACATTTTGGGTATACTCTCAAAAGGGCTATATTTCGTAGATTTTGCCCCTTTTTTGACTTTTGGGAATTATTTTTTTTTACCCTTTTTTTATTATAATGGAGACAACCCGTTTTTATACATTATTTCATGATTATCATCAAAATTATCATTTTTCATCATTATCATCATTACTATTTATGCAATTTTTATCAAACATTATTGCAATTATTATCATCATTATTGCAATTTTATTATTATTTCAATTATTGCAGTTATAAATTTTTAAATTTTCAAAATATACTAATAACAAAAAAATAAAAATGAAATAACAATAATAATAACAATAATAACGAATTTAATAAATCTATATTCTTATTTTAAATTTAAAATGTTATTTCAGTACTTTTTTACTGTTATAAATTTTTTTGCAATATACTAAATAAAAAAGATAATAATGATAATAATAAACAAAATAATATTTAAAAACGATATTATAATAATAATAATAAAAATAAAAATAAAAATAAGATAATAAAAATAATAATAATAATAATAAAAATATAGTAATAATAATGATAATAGAAATATTAACAATCTCAAATGTTATCGAAATTCTCTTTATTCTCACTTTTATCCTCATTATTTTCATGATTAATACGATTTTTTGGAATTATTATCATTATTACCCTAATAAATTTCCAAAATCACAGAGAAATCGAAAAAAACGGGCATTTTGGAGATACTTCAAAAGGCTATATTTCGCTAGATTTTTCCCCTTTTTCGACTTTTGGGGGAATTTTTTTTCTTTTACCCTTTTTTTTTTATATATGGGACAAACTGTTACACATATTTTTATCAGATTTTCTCAATATTTATTATCACATCATTTCATCATTATCATCATTTTTGCATTTTTATCATCTTATTTCAATATTATCATCATTTTTGCAATTATTATCATTTTATTGCAATTATTGCAGTTAAATAAAATTTTGCAAAAATACAAAACAACAAAATAAAATAAAATAAAAAATAATAATGCAATAATAACGAAATTTTAATAATTATTTTAAACATTATTTAATTAATATGTTTTACAGTAATTTTACTGTTAAATAAATTTTTTTCCAATTAATTTTAGTAAAATTGATTTTAAAAATATAATAATAAAATAATAATTTAATAACGATATTTTAAAAATAAAATAATGATAATAATAATGATAAAATAAAATTTAATAATAAAATAAAAAATAATAGCAATAAAAATAAAACAAAAATAATAAAAATAAAATAATAAAATAATAATAATAATAAAAATAATAATAATAAAACAATAATAAAAGTAATAATAAAATAATAATGATAATATTGTAATATTTAAAAATCATCAAATGTTTTCAAAATTTCTTTTTTCTCACTTTTATCGTCATTTTTGTCAGATAAAACGATTTTGGGAATTTTATCATTATTACCCTAATAATTCCAAATCATCAGAGAAATCGAAAAAAAAAGTCATTTTGGAGTATACTCCAAAAAAATATTTTGCTAGATTTTTCCCCTTTTTTGACTTTTGGGAATTTTTCCTTTTCCTTTTTTTTTATTATATATGGAGACAAATTTCCCGTTTTTTATCATCTTATTATCTGTTATCATCAATATTATCATTATCATCTCTTTTTCACATTATTGCAATTTTTTATCATCATTTTGCAAAAATTTTCATCATTATTTCAATTATTACTTATTATTGCAATTAGCAGTTTAATATATAATTTTTCAACTATATAAAACAAAAAACAATAATAATAAAATAAAAATTAAAACAAAATAACGATATTTTTAATTATTATTTATAACATCATTTTTTTAATATCGTTATTGAAGAATTATTTTGTTTTAATATTATTTTTTTTAATTACTACTATAAAAATGATAATAATGTAATAATAAAAATAAAATATTAATAAGATATTTTAATAAAAATAATAATAATAATGTAATAATAATGAAATAATAATAATAATAATAATAATAATAATAATAACAATAATAAAAAATAAAAATAATAAAAACAAAAAAATAATAATAATAATAAAAATAATAATTTAGTAATAATAAAATAATAATGATAAAATTGATAAATTAATAATCATCAAATGTTATCAAAAAAAACTTTTAAAAAGAGTATTACCCAAAATGAGTTTTTCGATTTCTCTGTGATTTTTGGGAATTATTGGGGAAAATTTTAAAGATAAAATACCAAAATCGATTAACCCTACAATAAGAGGATAAAATAAATAAAGAGAATTTGATAACTTGATATTATTAATATTATAATATTATATTTTTATTTTTATTTTTATATTATTATTATTATTATTATTATTATTATTATTTTCATTATTATTATTATTTTTTTGTTTTTATTTTTATGTTATTATTTTTATTATTTTGTTTTATTATTTTTCTTATATTATCATTATTATTTATTATTATTATAATATCGTTATCAATATTATTTTGTTATTATTATATTATTATTATTTTTTCTAGTAGTAAATTGCAAAAAATAATATTTTAACAGTAATAAATTTCGTAATAACGATATTTAATTTTAAAAAATGATATAGATAATTATTTTATATCTATTTTTGTTATTATTATTTTTTATTTCTATTATTATTGTTGTTTTTATTTGTTAGTTGCAAAATTTAAAATTTATAATGCAATAATGCAATAATAATGATAAAAATTTCAATAATGAGATAAAAAATTGCAATAAAGATGATAATAATTGCAATAAGAGATAATGATATAATGATATGATAATGATAAAATTAGATAAACATGATAATAAAGATGAAAAAACAGAATTTTCTCCCTTATAATAAAAAAAAATTAAAGAAAAAAATTCCCCGAAGTCGAAAAAACGGCAAAAAACTAGCGAAATATACCCTTTTTAGGTAACTCCAAAAAGACGTTTTTTTCGATTTTCTGATGATTTTGGCAATTATTTGGGTAATAAAATAATAATTCCAAAATTTACATTATTTTTATTATTTTTATATATTATTTTTATATTATTATTATTATTTTTAAATTTTTATTATTTTATTGTTTTTTTATTTTTGTTCTTATTATTATTTTTATTTTTATTATTACTATTTTTATTATTATTTTTATCATTATTATTAATTTTTATTTTTATTATTATAATATCGTTTTTAATATTTTATTTTTTATTTTCATTTTATCATTTTTGCTTAGTAAATTGCAAAAAAAAAATTATATAACAGTAATAATATGAAAAACGATATTAATTAAAAAAATGATATAGTAATCATTATAAAACGTTATTTTTGTTATTTTATTGTTATTTCTATTATTTTTGTTGTTGTTATTAGATAGTTGAAAAAATTTTAAAATTATAACTGCAATAATTGCAATAATAAAGATAATAATGCAATAAAGTGATAATAATTGCAAAAATGATGTAATAATTGCAATTAAAAGTAATATGAAATGATAATATTTATATAATATGATAAATGATGATAAAAACAGGAATTGTCTCCATATATAATTAAAAAAAAAAGGAAAAGAAAATAATTCCCCAAAAAATCGAAAAAAGCGGCAAAATCTAGCGAAATATAGCCTTTTGAGAGTATACTCCAAAATGACGTTTTTTGATTTTTCTGGATTTTGCAATTATTAGGGTAATAATGATAATAATTTCCAAAATCGTATCATTCATGCAATAAAAGGATAAAAGTGAGAATAAAGAGAATTTATAAATTTGTGATTATTAATATTTTCAATATTATCTTATTATTTTTACTATTATTATTTTATTAATTATTATTATTATTACATCATTTTATTATTATATTATTTTTATTATTGTTATATTATTATTGTTATAATATTATTGTTATTATTATTTTTATTATTATTATTATTATTGTTATTATTTCATTTTATTATTTTTTATTATTATATTATTATTTTAAAACGTATTAAAATTAATTATTTTATTTTAATTATTATCATTTTTTCTAGTAGTATAATTGCAAAAAAAATTTTATAACAGTAATAAATTTCTGTAAAAACGATATTTAAATTAAATAATATTAGATAATTTTTATAAAATCGTTATTATTGTTTTATTTTTGGTTTTTTCTATTATTATTGTTGTTGTTTTAGTATAGTTGCAAAATTATTTTTTATAACTGCAAAAATTGCAATAATAATGATAATAATTCCAAAAAAGAGGATAATAGATGGCAAGAATGATGATAATAATTCAATAATGATGATAATGATGAAATGATGATGATAATGATAAAATTGATGTAATCATGATAAAAGGATGAAATAAAAGGGAAATTTTCTCCAAAATAATAAAAAAAGGTAAAAGAAAATAATTCCCAAAAAACGAAAAAACGGCAAAATCTAGCGAAAAATAGCCCTTTTTAGAGTATACTCCAAAAAGACGTTTTTTTTCGATTTTTCTGTGATTTTGGCAAATTTTTAGGGTAAAAATGATAAAAAATTTCCAAAATCCTTTTTAAACATGACAATAAGAGGATAAAAGGAGAATAAAAAAGAATTTTGATAACTTTTTATGATTATTTAAAATTATCAATATATCATTATTTTTATTATTATTATATTTTTTATTTTTATTATTTTTATTTTATTATTTTTATTATTATTATTATTTTTATTATTTTATTTTTTATCATTTTTTATCATTTTTATTATTTTTATTATAATATCGTTATTTAAATTTTTATTGTTATTATTATCATTATTATCATTTTTATGTAGAAATTGCAAAAAATTATTAAACAGTAATAAATTACTGTAATAACGAATTAATTTAAAAAAATGATATAGATAATTTTTTAATATCGTTTTATTGTTATTTTTATTGGTTTTTTTATTATTTTGTTTTTGAAATTTGATAGTTGCCAAATTATATTTATACTGCAATAAAATTTCAATAAAAGCAATAAGCAAAATGATGATAATAAAGGCAATAATGATGATAATAATTTAATAATGTAAATGATGATAATGATGATGATAATGATAATATTTATGAAATCATGATAAAAATGATGATAAAACGGAATTGCTCCAGATATAATAAAAAAAAAGGGAAAAAAAAATAATTCCAAAGTCGAAAAGGGGAAAATCTCGAAATATAGCCTTTTGAGAGATACTCCAAATGCTTTTTTTCGTTTCTTGATATTTTGGCAATTTTTTAGGGGAATAGTGATAATAATTACCAAAATCGATTAATCAGACAATAAAGAGGATAAAATGAGAATAAAGAGAATTTTTATAACATTTTTTGATTATTAATATTATAATATTTCTTATTATTATTATTATTTTTTTTTTTATATTATTATACTTTTATTATTATTTTTATTATTATTTTAAAATTTTTTTTTTTTTTTTTTTTTAAATTTTTGTTTTTATTTTATTGTTTTTATTATTATTATTATTTTATTATTATTATTTTTATTATTATAATTATTATTATATTATTTTTATTTATTTTAAAAAAATCGTTTTTAATTTATTATTTTTATTTTTCTTATTTCATTTTTTCTAGTAATAAATTTCAAAAATAAATTATAAAATAATAATTCTGTAAAACGAATTAATTAAAAAATGATATAGATAATTATTATAAAACGTTTTTATTGTTATTATTATTTTTATTTTTATGATTATTTTTGTTTTTTATTAGTATAGTTGCAAAATTTTATATTAAACGCAAAATTGCAATAAAAATGACAAAAATTCGATAAGGATGTAATAATTTCAAAAATGACGAAATAATTGCATAAAATGTAATGATGATAATGATGATGATAATGATAATATTGATGAAATCATTAATAATGATGATAATAAAAGGAATTGCTCTATATAAAAAAAAAACGTAAAAGAAAAAAAATTCCCAAAATCGAAAAAGCGGCAAAATCTAGCGAAAATGCCTTTTGAAGTATACCCAAAAAAGACTTTTTTTTTGATTTCCTGATGATTTTTGGGAAAATTTTTGGGTAAAATGATAATAATTACCATAATCGTTTAATCATGACAAAAATGATGATAAAAGTGGAATAAAGAATTTTGATAAAATTTTATGATTATTAAAATTTTTCAAAATTATCATTTATTTTTATTTTTTATTACTATTATTATATTATTATTATATATTTTATTATTATTATTTTATTTTCTTATTATTATCTTATTATTTTTATTTTATTATTATAATATCGTTATTTAAAATTATTATTGTTATTATTATCAATTTTTCATTTTTACTGTAGTTAAGGCAAAAAATTCTTATAACAGTAATAATTTTCTGAAAAACGATATTAAATTTAAAAAAAAGAAATTTGAAATTTTTTATAATATGTTTTTATTTTATTTTTTTGTTTTTTCATTTTTATTGTTTTGTTATTAGTATAGTTGCAAAATTATATATTAAACTGCAATAATTTCAAAATAATGTAAAAATTGCAATAAAGTGTAAAAATTGCAATAATGATGATAATTATTGCAATAATGATGATAATGATGATAAAAGATGATGATAATGATAAAATGATGAAACATGATAATAAAGATGAAATAACAGGGAAATTTTCTCCATATTAATAAAAAAAAAGGTAAAAAAAATAATTCCCCAAAAATCGAAAAAACGGCAAAAAAGTAGCGAAAAATTTGCCTTTTTTGGGGTATACTCCAAAAAGACCTTTTTTTTTTTTGATGTTTTGGGAATTATTAGGGTAATAATGATAATAAATTTCCAAATCGTATTTAAACAGACAATAATAGGATAAAAGTGAGAAAAAAAGAATTTTTATAACATTTATGATTATTAAAAATTAAATATTAATTTTATTTTTATTTTTAATATTTATTTTTATTATTTTTATATTATTTTATTATTATAATTATTTTTTATCATTATTTTTATTGTTATTATTATTATTGTTTTTTATATTAAAATTTTTTATTATTTTTATTATCATTATTATTATCATTTTATTTTAATCATGAAAAATGATAAATAACAGGAATTTTGGGCCATATATAATAAAAAAGGGAAAAGAAAAAAAAAAACCCAAAAGTCGAAAAAAACGGCAAAAACTGCCTTTGAGAGTAACTCAAATGAGTTCTTTCCATTCATTTTAGATTTGGGAATTATTTGGTAATAATGATAATAATTACCCAAAATTTTATTAATCATGACAATAAAGATGAAAAGTGGAATAAAAAGAAATTTTTATAACATTTGGATTATTATATATTTCTATTTTCATTATTTATTAATCATTATTATTAATTATTATTATTATTATTTTTTTATTATTATTTATTATATTATTAAAAAAATTTTTAAATTTAATTATTAGTATAAATTTAAAAAATATTTTTTATTTTTAATTAATATTTTTAAAATAATAATTTTAAAAGTAAAAAAAATTATAAAAACAAAA
>NW_023653478.1:2500-4907 GCF_015228065.2 Penaeus monodon
ACGTACTCGCACCTCCTCGAGAGCTTCGACAAACTCTCTCTCCGAAGCTTGTGTTTGATTCCGTCCGAAACACTATGAATCAACGACTCGATCTCCCGCAGCCTCCACACCGCCACTAATTATCTTATCTGTTGCCGCGGCGAGATAATTCCATCAGCTAAATCGACCAAAGTCTCGGGAATCAAGCAGGTGATGAGGATTTATTACGCCTTCGATCGGTCGAGGATCCGATTCGACTGACCTTCGAATCGACCTTCTTCCGAGACGCATCTGTCATCGCCTGACGGAACGCTGTCACCGGCCTCCCCTTTAGGGCAGCGTCTCCTTTCGTGCTCGACGTCGCTCTCTTTCTCGCGTGGTGCTTCGAATAAGTGCTGTTGTTTTAACTATATATATATATATATATATATATATATATATATATATATATATATATATATATATAATATGTATATATACACACATACATATATGTGTGCATATATATATATCTTCTTCTTTTAACGGTAGGTCATGTCTGAGCCGCCGTGGTCACAGCATGATACTTAATTGTAGCTTTCATGTTGTGATGCTCTTGGAGTGGTACGTGGTAGGGGTCCCCAGTTCCTTTCCACGGAGAGTGCCGGTGGAACCTTTTTAGGTAATTATTCTCTCTATTTATCCGGGCTTAAGACCAGCACTTGACTTGGGCTGGCTTGGCCATCCAGTGGCTAGGTAGGCAATCAAGGTGAAGTTCCTTGCCCAAGGGACAACGCGCCGTCGGTGACTCGAACCCTCGAAATCAGATTGCCGTCGTGACAGTCTTCAGTCCGACGCTCTAACCATTCGGCCACCGCGGCCTTGACGATCATGGGCTTCCATGATTTTTTTCTTTTTTAGCAATTTAGAGCGGTGGTTTGCCATTGCCTTCCGCCCAGTGTTTTTATCGAGTCACCATCTCTATTTACCCGGCACTGACTTGAGCTGGCTTGGCCATCCATGGTAGGCAGGCAATCGAGGTGAAGTTCTTTGCCAAAGGGAAACAACGCGGCGGTCGGTGACTCGAACCCTCAACTCAGATTGCCGTCGTGACAGTCTGAGTCCGACGCTCTAACCATTCGGCCCCGCGGCCCCCTATATATGTATATATATATATATATATATATATATATATATATATATATATATATATATATATAATTATACATATATAATATATATTATATATATATATAATTAATATATATATTTTTATATTATATTATATATATATGTGCGTGTTTTGTGCGTTTGTGTGTGTGTGTGTGTGTGTGGTGTGTGTGTGTGTGTGTGTGTTGTGTGTGTGTGTGGTTTTGTGTGGGGTGTTTTGTGTGTGGGTGTGCATATATGTATATGTAACATAATATATATATATATATATATATATATATATATATATTCCCTATATATATATATATATTATATATATAATATATATATTATATATATACATACACACAAAACACCACACACGCACACACACACAAACACACACACACCCCACACCCCACACACACCACACACACACACCAACACACACACACAAACACTCTATATACATATATATATATATATATATATATTATATATATATATATATACATATATATATAAAATATATATATATATTATAAAATATATAATATATATATATATTTTGTATGTATATATGCATGGATAACATGTATATATATATTATATATATATATATATATGTATTATAATATATATCACATGGATATACACATGGATTACATATATAAAATTTCATACATCATACATCATACATATATATATATATATATACATATATATATATAAAATATAATATATATATATATTATATGTGTGTGTGTGTGTGTGTGTGTGTGTGTGTGGGGTGTGTGTGTGCGTGTGTGTGTGTGTGTGTGTGAATATATATGTGTGGGATGTATATGTATTTATATACTATCTAAATGTGTGTGGGGTGGGTGGGGTGTGTGTGTGTGTGTGTGTGTGTGTGTGTGTGTGTGTGTGTGTGTTTTGGGGTGTGTGTGCATATATATAACATTTTGAAACATTTGAAACTTTTTGAAACATTTATTTTTAATCAAAATTGAATTTAGTACAGACAATAATTAACATAATTTTTTTACACATGAGCATGTCAATGTTCGCTTTAAGCTAGCCTTTTTGAAGCAGAACTTTCAGGCAATAGAATAACTATATGGACATAATACAATTTATAAGAGGATAATAACAAAATTAAACACACAAACAAAAAGAGTAGAGCTTTGCAGGGGTGAGCCTATGACGAGACAGGGTCATTGAGCAACGTTGTATTGGACAACACTGTATAACCCATAAGTTATAAGGATGTTTATACGGTAGTCCATTTACAATCGTCGAG
>NW_023653481.1:0-4906 GCF_015228065.2 Penaeus monodon
ACCCCCTCCCCCCCCGGCCCCCCTCCCTCCCTCTCCCTTCGCCCCCCTCCTTCCCTCTCCCTTCGCCCTCCCTCCCTCTCCCTTCGCCCCCCTCCTTCCCTCGCCCTTCGCCCTCCCTCCCTCTCCCTTCGCCCCCCCTCCTTCCCTCTCCCTTCGCCCCCCTCCTTCCCTCTCCCTTCCCGCCCCCCCTCCTTCCCTCTCCCTTCGCCCCCTTCCTTCCCTCTCCCTTCGCCCTCCCTCCCTCTCCCTTCGTCCCCCTCCTTCCCTCTCCCTTCGCCCCCTCCTTCCCTCTCCCTTCGCCCTCCCTCCCTCTCCCTTCGCCCCCCTCCTTCCCTCTCCCTTCGCCCCCCTCCTTCCCTCTCCCCTTCGCCCTCCCTCCCTCTCCCTTCGCCCCCTCCCCCATCCCCAAAAGCGTGCAGGCCCCAATCGCAGTGCAGGTTTTGGAAGCTTTAAAAGAGTGCATCGTCCTCAGTGTCTCGTTGGCCTTTCCTGAGGAGACGACAGGCACGCGCGCGGAGGCCAAGCTGCATGCGGGTGCGGGGGTTGTCATTATTATTGTTGTTAGTTTTGTTATTCTGTTGCTTTTTGCTGTTATTCTGTTTTTTTTTTGGGAATTATTGTTGTTATTCCCTTTGGCTGTTCTGCTGTGATGATTGATAATAAGACCGGTGCTGCTACTTTTTCCCCTTGTTTCCCGTAAATTATTATCATCACGTCATTATCAAAATTTGCGTAATAAAAACTTTTTCATGCTGCAGGAAAAGGTCAGGGGGGGAAAAAGGGGGTGGGGGAGGGGGGGTACCATAAAAGGGAGCTTTGAAGGAGGGAGGGGGGGGGAAGGTAAAGGACCATAGGTGCCACGAGGAGGGGGGGAGGGGAAATGGATGCCAGGGAGGGGGGGGAGGGGAAAAAGGAGTGCCAAGAGGGGGGTGTGTGGTGGGGGGTGATAAAGGGGGAGGGAGGTTTCGGCACTGACATTCCGATCTTTGTGTGTTTGTTACATATTCATAGACATGATTATATGTAAATATGTACGGGCGTGCTGCGTTACCGTGTGTATAGAAAATGTATGTGTACACAGAGGCCCGCCATGTGTACTACAAACAAAAACGGGGACACGTATTTACCGTATTGTTGTGATATGTAGTGATCTGAAATCGGGGATCCCATAGTGAGCGAGGAATAAATTACTTACAGGACGAGGGGAGAAAAGAGAGGGGAAGGGAGGGAGGAGAGGAAGAGGGGGAAGGGAAAAGGGAGAGGGAGGGGGAAAAGGGGAAAGGAGAGGGAGAGGGGGAAAGTGGGGGGAAAGGGGGGAAGGGAGGGGAGAGAGAAGAGAGGGAGAGGGAAGGAGAGAGGGGAGGGAAGGGGGGAAAGGGAAGGGAGAGGGGAAAAAGTGAAGGGGGACGGGGGGGGGAAGGGAGAGAAAAGAGGAGGGGGAGGGGGGGAAAAGGGGGAGGAGAGAGAGAAGAGGAGAGAGAGAGAGAGAGAGAGACAAAGAGAGAGAGAGAGAGGGAAAACAGAAGAGAGAGAGAGGATGAAAGAAGGGGGGAGAGGATCAGGAAAGGCCCCGGGGTCGGGGGAGGGGGGGAGGGAAAGGGGGGGAAGGGGGAAGGGGGCATGGAGTGCACTGCCATGATCGGATGACGCCCCTGCCCCCCCCCCCCCTAGTCACCCCGCCCCTCGTGCGTGGCGTGGGTGTCCGGCTGCCCTCACACGCCCCCAGAGGAAGGGACGCGTCGACCCGGGGTTTGTTTCACTCCTTTTCACGCTCTCTCTCTCCCCTCCCCGTTTCTCTTTTCCTTTCTCTCCTCTTCCCTCCTTTCCCTTCTCTCTCTCTCTCTCTTTCCTTTTCTCTCCTATCTCTCTCTCTCTTCTCTTTCTCTCTCTCTCTTTTCTCTCTCTTCTCTCTCTTCTCTCTCTCTCTCGCTCTCCCTCTCTTTTCTCCCTCTCCTCCCCCCCCCCCCCCCCCCCCTCTCTTTCTCTCTCTCCCCCTCCCTCTCTCCCCCTTCTCCCCCTCTCTCCTCTCTCTCTCCTCTCTCTCTCTCTCTCTCTCTCTCTCTCTCTCCCTCTCTCTTCTCTCTCTCTCTCCCCCTCCTCTCTCTCTCCTCCCTCCCCCCCCCCTCTCTCTCTCTCTCCTCTCTCCCTCCCCCCCTTTCTCTCTCTTTTCCTTCTCTCCCTTCTCTTTTTCCCTTCTTCTCTCTCTCCTTTTCTCTTCTCCCCTCTCTCTTCCTTTTCTCTCTCTCTCCCCTCCCCTCCCTCTCTCTCCTCTCTCCCCCCTCCCCCTCTCCTCGCTCTCTCTCTCCCCTCTCTCACCACACACACACACACACACAACACACCACCAACACACCACACCACACACAACACACACACACACACGCACACAGTCTCACTTATTCACTCTCTTCTCTTATTTTTCATCCTCCTGCTCTCTCTCCCCTCCTCCTCCACCTCCTCCCTCCCCCCTCCCCTCCCCTTCCCCCTCCCCCAGGCTGTGTCGTTCCTCATCTTACTCATCTCGGTAACTTTTGCCGAGACTCATAATTCGGTGCCAAGTGGGTTTCATGCTTTTCTCTGTTTGTTTGCGTTTGTTGATACTTAGTTGGTGTTTATTTTCGATCGATTTTTTTTTTTTTTTCTCTTGTGCCTTGGGTGAAGTTTCGTGTTTGTTTGTTGCGATATCTTTTACTTCTTGGGTTCGTGGGTTTATTTCTCTCTTCTCTCTCTCTCTCTCCTCTTCCTTCTCTCTCTCTCTCCCTCCTCTCTCTCTCTCTCTCTCTCTCTCCCCCTTCTTCCCTTCCTTCTTTTCTCTCTCCCCTTTTCCTCTTCTCCTCTCCTCCCTCCTTCTCATTTTTTTTCCCTCTCTTCCCCATCCAAAGAATGTATCATCAAAAAAAAGAATAAGGGGGAAAAATTAAAATAAATAAAAATAATAGGAAAAAAAACGACGTAAATAATGACCGCGTTTCGTTCACCGAAAGGGGAAGTTTAAAAAATTTATGGTGTTCAAAGATTGTGTTGCAAAGATGGTGTTCAATGATGGTTTGGGATTACTGCTTTAGTGAGGCTATAAATATGGTGACGATGCAGCATGGGTAATATTCATAGCGATATTGATGGCGTTGCAGCGAGATGCTCGAGGTGATTTATAGCACTGGAAAGAAGAAGAAGTGTAATGGTAATAATTCATATGCAGTGGGTTTTTTTTCACCGCAAACTCTCTTTCCTCACTCTGCTCCTCCTCCCCTTCCCCTCCCTTCCCTCCCCCCCTTCTCCCCTCCTTCTTTAACCCTCCAAAACCAATGCACTTATATTACTTCCTCTCCTCCCCCCATCCCCTCTCCCCTTATGCTAGCCCCTCCTCCCCCCCTCCACCCCGATATCTCCTCCTTATGGCACCCCCCCCCTGCCTGTCCTACCCTCCTTGTATACCCCTCCTGCCCCTCCCTCAGCACATACTCACTCTTACCCTCCCCCCCTCCCTTCCTTCCTCCCTTCCTTCCTCCCTCCCTCCCCCTCTCTCCCCCGAAAACCCCACCTTGCAAGCGCTGTTGGGTAGGTTGGTAAGGAGGCAGGGAGGGGGTGAGGGAGAGAGAAGAGGGGGAGGGGGAGGGATGAGGGGGGAAGGGGGATGAGGGGGAGGGGGAGGGATGAGGGGGAAAGGGGGGGAGGGTGAAGAAGGGGAGGAGGGGGACGTTGGGGGCTGCGACTGAGGTTTGTGGTCGGAGTCAAAGGGTTTGTGGGGAGGGCAGGTTCCGTGCGCGGGCGAGGAGAGGTCTGCGCTGGTCTTAATATGGTCCTGGGATGGTCTTGGAGTGGTCTTAGTATCGTCGGGGATGGCCTTTGGGTGGTCTTGGGTATATGTGTGTATATGTTGTCTTCGTTATACCGGTAAACTGATTTGAGGGAGTTGGGTCGTGCGATAGGGATGGGGGAGGGAGGGAGGGAGGGAGGGAGGGAGGGAGGAAGGAAGAGAGGGAGGGAGGAATAGGAAGAACAGGAGGAGGAGAGAGGAAGAAGAGGGAGAGGGAGAGGAGGAGGAGGAGGAGGAGGAGAAGGAAGAGAAGGAGGAGGAGGAGGAGAGGGAGGAAGGGATCGCTTTGATGGGTCTTGGAGAGTTACGAAAGGAACGGAAAGAAGGAGAGGGATATAAATGGGAAATGGAGAGAGAGAGAGAGAGAGAGAGAGAGAGAGAGGAGAGAGAGAGAGAGAGTCAATCCCAACGGACCAGATCCTTCTTACGAGAACCTCCTCCCCTCCCCCTTTCCGAAAGAGCGGAGGAGCGAACACCGCTAAAAGGGAACTGGAGGAAATGGCGAGAACAGGAGCCCCCGAGATGCAAATTTCGCCCGGGGCTAAATACTCCGCCGGCCATTAGCGGAGTGAGAAATGAGTTGGGGGGGGGGGGGGATGTGTTCTTGACTTTCCTTCGGTTTTTTTTTCTTTTTTTTTCTGTTATTTCTGTTCTTTCGCCGGTTTCTTTATTTTGAAGTCGGTGCTTTTTTTTCTCTGATTGTTATTTTTTCTTATGTGTGTGTGTTTTCAATGTATTGTTTTGTTCTCTTTCTTTTCTCTTCCCTTTTCTGTCTGTCTGTCTATTTATCCGTCTATCTCTAAAACTGGCTTTCGCTCTCCCTCTCGCCCTATCTTTTTCCTTCTCCTCTCCCTCCCTCCCCCCCCCCCCCCCCTCCCTCTTTTCCCCCCCCCCCCCCCCCCCCCCCTCTCGCTTCCCTCCTTAGAACGGAAGGGCGGTGCCCCCCCCCCCCCCCCCCTTGCGCCACGGGTCGGCCGCCCGCGAGGCGCGACCCGAACGGCGGCTTGGTCGGATGGCGGGTCACGTGATCGGCTAATGGGCGTGTGACCTCCGAAGCGCGGAAGGTTGGCCCACGCCGCTCGCTCGGGA
>NW_023653482.1:0-4906 GCF_015228065.2 Penaeus monodon
TTTTGGCGGGGATAGGTGACCTTGGAATCTGATTTGGCTTTTCTGTTCCGAATGTCACCTTTCCCTTTCAGGGTCTCCTGAATAGAAAGAGGACTTGCAAATTAAAAAGCTTTCTCCGGTCAGGAATACTACCACAGATGTGACAGTGCTAACTGAGCTTAAGAGCGTGGTTATGCTTTGCTCATGTGGGGGTCCCATTTTCCATCGAAGTTGGTTTATTAACATTCAGCTTGCCCAGACAGCTGAGAGAGAGATGGTGCGGCACTTCTAGTCCTAGGTGGGAAATGATGAGGTATGAGATCTCGTCAGAACCCAGCGCTGGGGCAAGAACTGTTTTTGTGGGTTTTTTCTTAGTTCCTTCAGAAGAAGATAACATCGTGTTATCAGGTTGGGTGGCTATTTCTCTGATATGAGCAAGTCTGCCTGGTTGAGGCCTTGTTGTTTTGCCTTCATTTTGGCTTCAGACTGTTTGCTTTTTCTCACAGAAAACTTATGCATCAGTCATTTGCCTTTTGATTGAGAGTTTGTGGGTATGCACCTTGGGGCTGAGTAGCTGGTAGCTTGCCTGACCCATTGCCACAGCACTGTAAGGGTGGTTTGGTGATCAAAGGACTCATACCATTCCAGCCACTTTTCTTTTGGCAGCTTCTTTGGCATCCCGTGACAACTTCCCTTGGAGGGCTAGGTTGTCAGGAGTTCTTTGCCTTCAGAATTTGTTTTCTGTTCACTCTGTGGTTGACCCCCCTTAATCTTGTCATTAAAGTAGGGGCCCTTTTTATAACTCCTGGACCAAGGCCGAGTTTAAGTATGGTCTGTGAGGCTGTTTGATTTATGTCATTGATAAGTCTGTCTTCAAGCACTTTCACATTTTCACTCTGTGGGGGTTCATTGCCTCTAAGACAGTGGGCCAAGGCATTCTGAAAGGTTTGCCAGTTGGCCTTGTCTGTTTTCCATCTTGGATTTGATTGTGATATTTGGGCTGGGCCAGCATCCATGAGGTTGGTAACAGTGTCATAGTGGTCACTTGTGACAGTCTCAATGATACACCATCTAATTCTCCCCACCAGAGTCGCAGGGGCCCAAAGGTGAGGTTTAGGACCCCTCCCTGACATGCGTTGGCTCTTGGGTGTTGAGAAGAGCAATCTCAAGCACACTGGCCATGTAATAGCCTGCTGCATCCCGTGTCCTGCAAAGGGGCCAGGATGGGGGTGATGTGCATTGAAGTCTCCCCTTTTAATCACTTGGTCTTGTACTTTCAGTTGCACAGACCTGGCTGATGTCTAAGCTCCTACAGCCTGGCCTGATGTACACATTGTACAGTTTGAGGGGCCCCTCCTCTCTACAGTGACTACAGCAGTCAGCAGGAGAGTCACATCTTACTCATCAAAGAGTAGATTATCGTCTCTTGGAGAGGCTTTTGCAGTGGTCTTTGAACCTTTATTTCTGTGGTTCTTTTTCTGCACATTTGCAATGGCCAGAAACTCCTTTTATTGGAGATATCCGGTGTCGGCTGTGGAGGGGCCTCCTTCCTCTTAGGAAATGGGTGCCTAGGGGAGCAGAAACAAAGTCTGGTTGCTTTTTAGCAACCTCCTGTCGCCTGAGGGTCGCCTTCCTGACAAAGCTAGCCAGGCTCCAGGCGTGATGTCTCTTGGCATAGTTGGGACATTTGGTTGTTGTTTCCCTTTGGCCTTCCTTGTGTGCCTTAAGGCACAACTCGGTGTTGTGTGCCTTGCTATAGACACCACATTTAGGCTTGGCCTTGCAACTAGCCTGATGGTGACCGTATTTTTGGCACTTAAAGTACCGAAATGGGTCAGGCACATAGGTTCTGAGGTTATAGGTGCCCCAGTTACCCAGATCAAAGGTAGTGATTTGGGGCTCCTTTCAGGGTCACCAAGATTTTCCTGGTTGAGCTCTTCCCTTTTGACATTCGGGATGCCCTTAAGACCTGTGTGTGTGATGAGGTCAGATCCACATCATACGAAAGTGAGAACAAGTAGCACCATCTTGACTCTCCCCTCATCAGGATTCAGTAGCGAGAGACAAACTTTCCTCCTATCTTTTAGCTCCTTCGTTTTCTGCAGAAAATTCATGGTATCTTGATCTTTAGGGTTAATGATCATGCATGGTGGATTTTTCTCTGCATCTCCAATGCTCTCACCAGTTGGGAGGCATTGGCGAAGCCTTCAGGTTTAAGGGGGACCTTGAACTGTGGGAAACGCCTAGGGGGTCCAGACTCTCCCTCAGAGTCTGTCTTCGGCCTAGGTCATTTCGGGCCACCTTTTCGGCTTGTATTCTGGGTTCTGGTCATGGGAGCAGGTGCTGGTTATTCTCCCATCTCAGTCAGGGAGGATGTCTGAGGTGAAATCTCCCTGATTTGGGTGCAGGCCTGGAGAGGCCAGCACGAGAGTCCATCTGCTGGACAATTTCATAGACAGACATGTTTTTTGGCTTATGGGTTCTCTGTCTTGTCCATTTTAGTAGCAGGTCTGACAGAATCAGCCTGTGCTTTGCACTTTCTCTTGCCACTAGAAGCCGTGTATGGCTTCAAAGTGACTGCCGTACTCTGGGCCTTACATGCTTTGTCACCAGTTTTTGAGGTTTGTTTGCCATGTAAATAAGCAGTTGTTTCATCCTCTCACGTCCCCACCCACCACGAAGTCAAGCAGGGGGAAGCTGTATGCTAGAATTAATGTTTAACTGCTACAGGACAGGTAAGAGGGTATATGCAGCCATTAGCCATTGTAACGGCATTCATGGGACCTGTGTGAGTGCCATGACTGCTTGACCCTAGCCTCCCGAAGATCAGCAGATTGACCTGACCGGGCCACAATCAGGCCACCCGTCTTGCTGGAATAAGGAAGCAAAGAGGCATATTGCTAGCCGCAGGATGTATTCCTGCACTCTTGTCTCCACACCGCACAAGGGTGCCACGCACGGAAACATGTGGGTAGGTGAGAACCCCTGGAGAGAGACCAGAGGGGATGCCACTCCACCTACAAGAGAGGCATCATTCTTTGGAACCCTTTGTTCATCCCTCACCCTTGAGCCAGCCCCCAAATGCTGGTTCACCTCAGAGAGGGAGCTCATGTCCCGCACCTCTTCGAGGCAGTTCCAGTGCTAGGAGTGATAGTCTGTAAACAGTAAACAACAGTGAACAACAGAGTAAAGAGGTGAATAATAGATGGGGTGGGGAAAGGTGAAGTGTTGAAAGTGAAAGAAGCGGTAGATTAATAGTAAGGGGAGGTGACACCCCTTGCATTGAGGAAGGAGACAAGTATACGGATAACAAGTGAACTTAAGGAAGAATTAATTATGATTTTATTTTTATATTCCTAGAATTTGTTTGTTTGTTTATTTGAAGCAAGAATGAGAAGGATGTTGAATATTTAATTTTTATGTACTTATTTATTTATTTATTTATATTTGAACAAAAAGATTTTTTTTATTGATTTTATTTTCGTTATTTTGATTTTTTTTTTTTTTTTTTTTTTTTTGCAGTTAAACAATTGAACCAAAAATCTGTTTTATTTGTTTCTAATTTTATTTGCTTTTGTATTTTATTTAGAGATGTAACAAAAACATACAAATAACATTGTCAAACAAATGGATGATGAACGAGAAAAGTCTAAGAAAGATATGGGCATAGAAGGTGATGATGAGGTGATGTGGTGATATGGATGATATAATTACAATGGAATATTGTGGAACCGAATCAAGTAATTGATTGAATGCTATGACAACTAGGTCTGACTTTCCAAAGTGGGAGGGAACGAAAGGAAATCACAGGGGGGAAAAGCATATAATAATGGTGATAGATAATGGTGACGTTGTAGTGATTGACTCTTAAGTACCCTTGTTAATTAGGTCATTAGCGCTGCCACCACCTAGTTAGTACGTCCAGGAACAATAAGTGTACCTAAAGAAGAAGACGTGTAGAAGGGTGTAAATTGGTAAAAAGGAAAGTATGTATGTGAGAAAATTTAAAATGACCCAATCCACAAAAGTTTTGTCTGGTAAAATCCGAGGGGAGTGCTAATTGACTACTTTCTATCAGCCTTAAGGGCTGATAGAAGGTAGTCAATTGTTTGCCACAGGTAGCCAAGGATGGTATCATTTGTATCTTAAAAAAAAGGTTTAAGTAAAAAGAGGAATTTCACTCACGGACCTTAAAAATACACATTTATTAAAACACGGACACTTTACACAAACACGTAAAACTGGTAAAACACCAAAAAGTAAATGTTAAGACACTAAGAAAATGAACGCAAGAACCAAACCCTAAAACAAGGTAAAGGAGCACTCGGTTTTTATTATAAAAAAAATGAAAAAGCAGGGGAAACCACAAAAAAAACGTCAGTAGCTTCCACCGGGTATACATCGGCCGCTATGAGGACGTTACAACCTATACCCCTGCCTACTCCCACTCAGTTCCCGGGCTATATATAGCCGACCGCCAGCAAGGATTTGAATAGGTGGGCTAGTAACTAGCCCACCTTCTAATGAAAATCCAAAGTGCAGGTTGACTCTGTCAGACCTGCTGCTGAAATGGACACGACATCAGCCAAAAACATGTCTGTCCATGAGATTCTCCAGCAGATGGACTCTCATGCTGGCCTCTCTAGGTTAGCACCCAAATCAGAGAGACCTCTGAGTACTCCTCCCTGACCAAGAGCACAAGCTGAAGCAGCCGAAACAGCTGCTGATCCCACGATCGCAGCCCAGAATTTAAGCCAAAAGGGCGGTCCAAAATGACCCAGGCCAGAGACAGACTCTGAGGGAGAGTCTGGACCCCCTAGACATTTTCCACAGTTCAAGGTTTCCCCTAAACCTGAAGGCTCCAACAATGCCTACCAATTGGTAAGAGTATTTGGGGATGCAGAGAAAATCGGTTGTCATCCCGGGC
>NW_023653483.1:0-4905 GCF_015228065.2 Penaeus monodon
ATAATATAATAATTTTAAAATTTAAAAAAAATATTTATTTATTGAAAGCGAACCACACACAAACACCAAACACACAAAACACCAACACACACACACCACACCACCCACACACACACAAACCACACAAAAAACCACTGCGGCGGCGAATCTGTTCTTGCATTTCAAAAAAAAAAACTTTTGTTCAATTATAACCCTGGGGGCAACTTTTTTCTCTAAAGATATTGCAAAAACTTAGTAAAAAATATTTTTTGTTCACATCCCCCGTCCCCTTTCGCAGAGAACAATAAGATTTACGTTGTTTGGGCCCAAAATTTATCTGCTGATGAAAAGTTTACTACGTCTATCATATTTCGTTTATCATAATTATATAGCATTTTCCCCCTTCTTTAAAAAAATATTATGATTCTCTTTTGAAATAATGTCACAGTTATGTTTTAAACTTTATTTTTTTGATAGATTGAATTTGTTCTCTTTTGAAAAAATGTTCTAATAAAAATTGTAACGGGAATTCTTCAAATAATATCTGAGAAACTACAAAAACCCTATTTTCTTTTTTTTAAATTTAAAGCATCTCATTATTTAAAACCCAAAAATCCTGTGCTTCTGAGGATTATCATATACGGGAAAAGTAAAAAAATTTCATTTCTCTTTAAAAAACGATTGTCGCGCTTTTTGGTAACATGAAATTTGATGTTGAATAGTTTTTTGCTTTTATTTCTTTTTAAAAAAGAGAAAAAAAAGAAAGAGAGAAGAAGAAAAACAAAAACAAGAAAAGACAAAAAAGACAAGACAAGACAAACCAAGACAAACAAACAAACAAGAAAAGACAAAACAAAAAAAAACAGACAAGAAAGAAAAGACAAAAAAGACAAACAAGAAAAGAAAAGGGGAAAGAAAGAGGAAGAAGAAAAGAAAAGAGAAAGAAGAAGAGAAGAAAGAGAAAAAAGAGAAGAGAAGAGAGAGAAAAGGGAATGGGATTTAGGAGACAGCAGATAAAAAGATAGTTTTAATAGACAATATTTATAACACAGATATAGGAAAAAAATTGAACCAAGACTTAGTATAGTGACAGAGACGGAGATAGTGGAGAAAGAAAGAGAGAGAAGAGAGAGACGATGGAAAAAAATTTAGAGAGACAAGTAGAAAAAAGAGGGGGAAAGAAAAAATATATGCCACAACTTATTCTATATATCTGCTGCGGTCTCCAAACGCAAAAAATGTTGATGGTCATACAAGGGTTTTGTTTAAAATCCACTTTTTAATTTCTGAATAATCAGGGAATTTTCCGATTTTTGGTTCCCTGATGCCCCCTTTTATGATAAAAGCGAGGTAAAATAAGATCCCGTGAGTTCAAGAGAAATTTTTTTTTTTATGCGGGAAACTTGAGGCTAAAATAAAGTTATTTCATTGTTCAGTTTTACTTTTTTTGGGGAATCACCCAGGGGTAAAAAAATGTGATGGCATAACGATAACAACGGTAAATTTTAATTTTTTCATGCAATAATTTACACCCATTCAATGAAATTTACTAAATACTAAGAAAGACTGAAAAAGATTGACAGCGAAAAACGGGAAAAAAATTAAAAAAAAAAGACAACAACAAAAAGATGCCGGAAAAAATAAAAAAGCAGCAAAACCATCTTTTCAAACGGAGAAAGTCCGGCCGCCCCCATTAGCCCGCGATCTCAAGTGGAAAGATCCTCACCTTTGGAAATCTTCGGGGGGCCACGTCGGGGAAAGGCGGCGATTTCTTTCGTTTTTTTCCACAAAATTTTTTTCTTCTTCTCCTTTTGTTATCCTTTTGTCCCTTTTCCATTTTTTTTTTTTTTTTCTCTCTTAGCTTTGATTTTTTCTGCATATCTCTCTTTTCCTTCATTCCAGAGAAACAGAGTACCTAATTGTTTTTATATCAAATCGCGTTGTGAAATATATTAATAATAAGGGAACAGGTCATAGCCTCCGACTCGTCAATGGTTTTTGGTCGATATTCAGTTCACACTTTTATTTATATATTTCCATGAGAGGAGCTAAAGTGCCCTGGTTGACTTCCTGAAACCGATATCCTTTCTTCCTTCGTCTGTCATTCTCGCGCGCCTACGCGAGCAGATTTCGCCCTCCTTTAGTGCGCGTCGCTGGGTTCAACAAGGTTTGCATAAACGAGCACTTGCTGCCCCCAGGCCTAGAAGCGCGTCCCAAAGAGGTTGCGAGTCGCAGGTCAGAGTTTCTCCCCCTTTTTCAGTGTTTGCGCGGTTAGGTCTATTTTCTTCATACCTTATGCTTATAAGTTCCCCCGTTTTGCAAGTCACAGCGCGATTTGCATCAAGGCTGTAACATATGCAAATTCTCAAAGCGCTGGTAGACGTTTGAGGGCCCTGCTGTCTAGCTTTTCCGCTCCTCTCATGAGCTCCAAAAGAAACCACAGTTTTTTCTTTTCTTTTTTTGGCTTTTAGAAATTTCTCTTCTCTGCTTTTCCTAGCCTGCCTCTCAAGGCCAAGTTTGGGTAGCGCGGCAGGAGGGTTACCTAAGTTCAATGTAGTTTCTGAATGTTTTTGCGGATTCGGAACCCCTGATCTCCCAGTCTAGGAAGCAGTTCTTAAGAAGATCATTCACTGCCAATTGGGTCCCGTATGCCTGTGGGTGCTGGCATTAGCACCTGACTGATGGTAGTGGTTCTTGTACATACTCAGTATTTGCCAGAATTCTCATTAGGAAATTTACACGCGCAGCTTTTGCAGTACCAGCAACCCGAATGTATCCCTCCATGTTTTTATTATTCTTTTTATTTTTTTATTATCATCTTTATTATGTTTGTCTATTGTCTATGCGCTTTTTCTGATGTTATCCCTACTTTTGTATCCAAAGTCTGACAAAAATTTAGAATACACAAGTTAACAAGAATTTAACAGCAGACAACTCCCAGCGAGGGATTATTGTGCATACACTCATTAGCTTCCAACTCCAGGCATCACTCACTCACTTACCCAGGTAATACAGGTGGATGAAACAAGTTTTTTTTTACATACAAACCGAATAAAATTGTTTATTGTGTGATCATTTGACTAATTTCTCGTCCTACGATATTTCCCATATATTCGCACCCAGAAAACACAGATGCACACTACACTGGGCTGTCCTGACAGTATCATTCTGGCTTTACATGATATCTTTCAAATCTGAAACAGCGAGCAAACCTAGTCCAAAGTCACCGCCATGAGGCAGTGTGATTATAATAGAACCCAGACTTCAGATTTAAAAATCTGTAGCTTTTTTTAATAACCATAACACACATGCAATACGATTACATTAAAAGACACTTAGATTTATTGCAATTATATGTACAATTTCACACCGTGATACAAAGGTAAACACTGTTTTTTGACTTGTAATAATCCCGAAATATGGACGCCAGCTTGCATTTGCTTCCTCTGCTGTATGGTAGAAACTTAACCCGGTACCTTGGAACTTGCTTCATTTGTTTTGAAGTCCAAGGGCCTTACCCACTTCACGCAATTATTTTAATTCTCTCTCTCTCTCTCTCTCTCTCTCTCTCTCTCTCTCTCTCTCTCTCTCTTCTCTCTTTCTCTCTCTCTCTTTCTCTCTCTCTCTCTTCTCTCTCTCTCTCTCTCTCTCTCTCTCCTCTTTCTCCCCTCCCCTCTCTCTCTCTCCTCTCTCCCCTTTTGTCTCTCTCCTAAAATTAATCAATCCTGTACGGATATGCATTTACGAGTCATAGACTGAAAACATATCAAACTTTTATTTTATGATTTATTTTTACTGACAGTCCATATTAAAAAAATATATATGACTTATTAGTATCTCCTAGCATTACTATCTTCATCGACACCAACTGTATGCACTAAAATCCTTACACTATACACCAGCCATACACTTTTGCACTTACTATACACGCTGGCCATACAAAAGAACACTTTATACATTATGTCAACACACTGGCCATGCTAGTACACACCAAGCCTATACACTACATGCATACACTACCACTCTGGCTTTGTATGTAAGGCATACATTGAGACATACAGTACAGCATATGTCTGTATCGCTTCCCTTTTGCTATCCCCATCATTCCTTTAATGCCCAACCTCTGCCCATCGCCACTATCATCCCCCTTCCACCACCAGCAACAGCAAAAAGCAAAACGAAATAAAAAATCAAATAAAAACAAACATAAACAAAACAAAAAAATCAAAATTCATTCGAAAAAGTTCGACCCCGACTCCATTTGACCGCTGCTTCGGACGGCCACGGGCGCGCTGTCCTTAATCACCTCGCCCTGTCACCGCTGCATCAACCTGTGACGTGGGCGTATGACTGTGAAATGGCATTTGGAAGCACTGTGAAATGGCGAGTGAAATTGATTAGGGACTCGAATCATTGTGATAACAGAGGTTAATGCTGATGTAATTTTTTGTACATTTCTGAACGTCATTTTCATTAGAGTTAATTTTGACATTTTCTACATTGATTAAGAGCATAGTCGCTACAAATAGCAAGGTCAGTGAAGAGGATTATCACCAATAACATTATTAGTAGTATTCATATTAAATTCATTATAATTATTATAAATATCATTATGATTAGCAATAATATAATTATTGCTATTACTACTAAAAATTTCAATTATTACATTAATCAATACTTTACTCTATTAATCGCATTTTCACATCAATATTATTAGTGAATGATAGAACCCATCACAGGGCTTACTACCGTTGCTACGGTTATTGTCATTACCATTAACATCATGGTTATTACTAACATAATCATCATTGACATTGTTATCATCATTGTAATTTCTATCATTATCATTACAAAAAATTTTTTGCATTTTTAATTTTTTTATTTTCTAATTTTTGTGTTTTATAAACTTATAAATATAAAGTTGTC
>NW_023653484.1:0-2500 GCF_015228065.2 Penaeus monodon
AAGGAGCGAGGAATGCAACCCCTGCTTGCAAGCGTTTTGCTTTTGCTAAAGCCGAGTGAAATCTGGAGAGGAGTTGGCATTGCAGTCCTGTAACGGATTTTATGCAATTCTGCAAGGGGCTTTTTATACTATTTCTTATTCTCTTTCGTTTTTAGTATTGTTATCATTTTATTATTAGTTATTATTATTATTATTTATATTATTATTATTATTATTATTATTATTATTATTATATATATTATTATCATTATTATTATTATCATTATTATTATTATTATTATTATTATCGTTATCATCATCATTACTATATTATCAGTATAATTATTATCATAATCATTAATATCATCATAATTATTACTATTATTACTATTATTATTATCTTTTTTCTTCTTATTGTTATTATCTTTATTATCTTTACTATTAGTAGAAGTAGTAGTAGCAGTAGTTGTAGTAGAAGAATCCTCATTATCATTATCATCACTTCATATATCATTTTAATTCCGTTTACACGAAACAGCACCGCCTTTTCTACACACACACCCAGCAGTATGTCTCTGATACACCCTACATAGTAAGACCTTAGTGAAATCAGACCTCCTTCAGAAGCGAAAATATTCTCGAAAAGCTGATATTGCATTCCACGACCGGAATTCCGAGAAAGAGAAGAACAAGTCGATAAAAGACAAGAGGAGAGCAAGAAAGGATATGGCAGGGTGACCAATTCATCTTTTTTTAAGAGGACGGAAGAAAAGGAGGAGTAGGAGGAGGAAGAAGAATAGGAAGGAAGAAGAAAAGAAGAAAAGAAGAAGTAGAAGAAGATGGTGAAAAGCAGAAGAAGAGACAAGAAAAGAGCAAGAAATGGATATAGCAAGGTGACCAACTTTTTAAGAGGACGGGAAAAAATGAGAAGAAGAAGAAAGAGAAGGAGGAGAGGAGGAACAGGAGAAAATAGGAGGAGAAGAATGGTGAAAAGCTAGAAGATTGAGAAGAAGAAGAAGAAACAAGAAAGAACAAGAGATGGATATGGCAAGGTGAAAAACTCCCCCCCCCCCCTTTTAAGAGGGCAGAAGAAAAGAAGAAGAAGAAGAAAGAGGAGGAGGAGAAATAGGAGAAAAATAAGCAAGAAGATGTAAGAGAAAAAGAGACCGAGAAATAGATATGGAAATGATAATTCACCCCCTTTTAAGAAGACAAAAGAAAGAGAAGGGAGAAGAAGGAGAAGGAATTGAAGAAGAAGAAGAAGATAGTCAAAAGCAAATAAAAAATACACCCTCTTTTTACGAAGACAAAAGGAAAGAAGAAGGAATAGCAGAAGAAAAGAGGGAGGAGAAGAAGAAAACGGTGAAGGAGAAGAAGATGGAGAACAAGAAGAAGGTGATGAAGAACATGGAGAAGAACAAGAAGAAGGTGATGAATAACATGGAGAAAACAGAAGGTGATGAAGAACATGGAGAAGAACAAGAAGAAGAATAGACGAAACCGAGACGCCAAGAATTAAAATAACAGACCACGCTCTTCCCCTTCCGAAAGAACAGAAGAAAAGTAGAATACGAAGAAAGAATAAAAAAAGGAAGAATACGAAGAAGAATAAAAAAGGAGAAGAGAAGACGAGAGACCCTGATAAATACAGCAAAGAGAAAAAAGAAGAGGAGAGAAGAGATGAAGGAAAAACAACGCGAAATGAACAAAACCGAGAGAAGGAAAATAAGAGAAGAGGAAAGTGAAGTGAAAAGAAGAGAAGAGAATAAAAGGGAAAAAGAGTGAAAGAAAGAATTGGAGAGAAAACACCAAATCTCTCAAATAAGAGAGAATAAAAAAGAAAAAAAGAAAAATGAAAGAAAGAAAAAAGAAAACAAGACCGACCGAAGGGGGGGGGGAGGGCCTTCAAAAAACAAACACAACAGAGAATAAAAAGGAAAAAAAAAAACGAAAAAGAATGAAGGAAAGAAAACTGAAAACAACAACACCCCCCTCCCCCTCCCCTCAAAAAAAAAAAAAATACACAGCAGGGAATAAAAAGGAAAAAACGAAAAAGAAACGAGAAAGAAAAAGAAAGAAATGAAAAGAAAAAAAGAGAAAAAAGAGAAACCGCGACCCACCCCCTTCCTCCAAGCAAGCAACGACGCAGAGGCCCATCTAATCCCCCTCAAAGCAGAGAATAAAGAGAAAAAAAAATTAAGGAAAGAAAAAGAGAAACCGCGACCCACCTCCTCTTCCCTCCAAGCAAGCAATAGACACAGCAAGAAAGAAAGAAAAAAAAAAAAACGAAAAGAAAACGAGAAAGAAAGAAAACGAAGACAAGGAGAAACCGCGACCCACCCCCCTTCCTCCAAGCAAGCAACGGAAGCGGAGGCCCATCTAATCCCCTCAAGGAAAACAAGGAGCCGGTCATCACAGCCAGGGATGCGCGCGTCCTTCTGCATTTGTGCTTCTAGCATTTTCAAAAACGTATTCGTGCGGAGAAAACTTTGGTGTTGATCATGTCGTGAGGTGCAAGAAG
>NW_023653485.1:0-4904 GCF_015228065.2 Penaeus monodon
CTTTTGGACAAATCCCCCATTCACTTTTTTTCTATTTAAAAACATTAAATACTGTATCTACCAAATTTTTTTTTTTTTTAATTACATAAAAAGGGGAAAAAAAGCCCTATACTAAATTTGAAAGGGACTTACTGTTAAAAATTATTGGATTAAAAAGTGGTTTTGAATTTTTGGGGAAATTTGGAGGGCCCCCGGTTTGGTCCCCAAAAAAAGCAGATTTTTCCTTGAAATTTAAACACAGTATATTGGGGTTTTTTAAAAAATTTAAAAACCATTAAATTATAGAAAAAGGGGGGCAAAAGGAAAGGAAAAATTAGGGGGAAGATGACGGGAGGTTAATAAAAACTATTCAGATTTTTAAAAAAAAAAAAAAATTAGTTTTTTTTTTTATTTAAAGGGGCATTGAAAAAAAATTGTTTACAAAAAGGGGATTCTATTTAAAAGTTTTTGAAGGGGAAAAAAAGGGGGAGGGTTTTTTGGGGGTTTGCAGTTTAAAAATTTTGGGGACAAATTTCAGAAAAATTGGAAAAAAAAAAAAATAAGAGGTTTGAAAATTATCAGTGGGTTTTTTTTAAAAGGACCCAAAAAAATAAAACCTTTTTTATTTCTTACTAAGCTTCCCTTGGGGCCCCCCACCCCACATCAGCGAATTGGGATCATATTTTTTTATAATTCAATTTCAATTTAAAAAATTTCAATTTAAAATGAAAGCCTAGATAGTTTTTGTTGGAAAGGGGGCGTTTTGAGTCCATTGTTTTTGGCCCCCAGGTCTGGGCATTTTTTTTACCAAAACCCCCCACGGGTAAAAAAGTCATTGTTGGGGGGGAAATGTTTTTTAATGGCTGGGGGTCTTCATGAAAAAAAGTTGGGTGTAAAAACAAAGGGGTTTAAAAAGGGGAAAAAAAGGATGGGGGAAAAAACAGTAAAAAATTTAAAATTAAAAAACTTAAAAAAAGAAGGGGGGATTGTGCAGAAAATTTTAAAAAAAACCCCCAAAGTACTGTTTAAAAAATAAAAATTAGTAAAATTAAATGTTTTCCGAAAAAAAAAAAAAAGGGGCAGGCAGGGTTGGGGAAACAGTTTTTTTTCCTTTCCTGAGGGGGGGGGGGAACACTTGGACCCCGGGGGAAATACATAGTTATGGCAGCCATATATTTCAGGGGAAAACATTTTTTCATTTCCCCCGGGGGAGTTTTTTCCCAAAAATCCCCCCGGGACCCGGGGGGAAACTTTTAGACTTCAGTTTTAACGCCCTTTGCCAGCTAGCTCCCCAAAGCCTAAATTTTTTTAATATTTTGGGTTATTAAAAAAAATTCGGTTTTTTTTCAATGGGTCTTTGAAAGTTCTCTGATATTGGGGGGCAGGGGAATTGGGGATTTTAAAAATTGCTTTTCCCCAAATGGAGGAGTTTTTCAACATTTCTCTTCTTATGTTTATTTTTCAAACCTGAAAGAGTGGTGTCCCGATTTCTGCCTTCTATTGAGAGCTCTGTATGTATCATTTTGCCAAAGGCTTTCCCTTAAATGTCATTTATCCAAGGGCGGGGAGGACGTCTGTTTTTTTTTTTTTAAAAAGGAGCGGAGGCATCTTTTTTTTCGTTCCTTATCATAACTGTGGGTAAGGAACGAAAACTGTCATTTTTAAGAATATCTCCTTTCATTGTACAAAGATTTTCCTCCCCACGAAACCCGCATCACATCTGTAAAACCATGGAAGTTTGTAATGTTGACGAAAACTGCTTGGTATATATTAAATGTGGCTCTATTTCTGATAATGTTTAGTGGCTTGGGGGGACCGCCGGATTTGCAAAAAAGTCAAAAAACATTTTCCTCCCCCCCTTTGTACTTGTTTGTATTAAGGATCTCCCTAACATTATTCAGGAAAGGGGACGTCGGACTCTAAGAAAAAAAATCCTGGGGTTTAGTTACCAAAGAAAAGAAAACTATATTTAGGGCATTTTCTTGTTTCCATGGGAAAACAGTTTATGATTCATAGACCCCATTGGGGGAAAAAAATTTGATATGTTTTTTTAGTAAAAAATACAACAAAAAATGCCTAGATAAGCTTCAGTTGGGAAAAGCGTTAGACTGGAAGAATCTAAAGGGTCCCCCCCGGTTCGAATCCCGGGGGTCTGGGCATTTTTTGACAATTCACAGGCAACCTGAAAATGTCACTGCAGAATGCCCAAAAAGGGCCGGAAAATCCCTTTGTGAGGGTGTGGTGCCCCGTGATATCTATGGAGGTTGGTCCGTGTCTCAGGAAAGGGGCAAAATCTGGTAACTCCACCCCCACGCCAGACGTCGGACTCTAAGGGAAAAAGCGGGTTTAGTACCAAAAAAAAAGATAATATTTAGGGCATTTTTTTGGGGTTCTTATGGAAACAGTTTTTGATGGGAAAAAGGGGAATTTTTTGGGTGAAATTGCAGTAGGATGGAAATTTTTTAAAAAAATTGGGGGGATTTTTTTTGGCGAAAAATAGAGTTTTTTTTTTTTTTTTTCCCCTTTCTCTTTTTTCCCCCCTCCTTCTTTTTAGGGTATAGCATACAGCGAGAATCTTAGATTGGGGCTCTCTCTCTCCTGAATCCCCCCTTTATGGTTTATGATGTAAACAAGCACAGGCTCATAGCCTGTCTGTCTCTAGCCTGGCTGTCCTGTTCTTTTTCCTCTTCCTCTTTTACGAGCTTTTAGTTCGTGAAATCTTATTTTTTCTCTTCCTCTCCTCTCTCCCCCCTCTCTCGTCTTTCTTCCCCCTCCCCTCTCCTTCGTCTCCTGTTCTCTCTCTCTCGCTCTCTCCACTCCCCCCTCCCCCTCTCTCTCCTTCTCCCCCTTCTTGGGGGAAAACTCCCCCTAATCCTCAAAAAGTTTTACATTGGCCTTCCCTATGCTTAATCCAAATCTCCAGGAAAAGAAAAAAAAACTGGCCCACTCACCTTTGGGGACCCTCTAAAGTAGGAAAATAATATGAGAGATGATTTATGGAGTGGAAAGGGTGAATGATGATGATGATGATGGATGATGATGGGTGATGGATGATGATGTTATGATGATGAAAAATGATGGAAATTTTAATGGAAAAAATGAAAAAATGATGAGAAATGGATTGAAGGATGATGAAAGAAATGATGGGTGAAATGATATGAAATGGATGATGAAAAAGATGATGAAAAAAGGGGTGATGAAAATGAGGGAAAATGGGGTGATGAAAATGATGGGAAATGATGATGAAATGATGATTAAATAAATAAATAAATAAATCGGTGACTCGGAGTTGTCCAAAGTCCGGCCTGTATTGCGCCCACTCCTTCCTTTTCTATGGTCCCAAAAGCCACTATTTTCCCCTTTCTACTGGGGGAATCCACTTCGGGCTTTATCTAGAGGGCCCCTATTAATTAACGTCAAGTGTGGGGAGCCTCTCCTGTTCATTACCGAGTTCAAACCTCTTGATGAACCCCCCCACTATAAATTAATAATATCATAAGAGGGGTTTTCTGATTTATCTTAATTTCAGTCTTAGAGGGTAACTGAGAGAAGGGGGGAATATCCAAAAAAAAATTTTATAATCTTAAAACTTCTTGGGGGTTTTAAAATGAAAAATTTTAAAATCATTAAACTTGTAAAAACTTAAAAAATAAATTGACACAAGTGTCCATTCTCACAAAGTGGTAGTATAAATTGTCCTTCTCTTGTCTTCCTTCTTTAATCCTTGCCTGAAAAAGGGGACTGGAAAACGAAAGAAGGGGAAAAAAAACCCCAAAAAATTCGTCCCCCGTAAAACCCCCCTTTGTATAAACCCCTTTACTTTTGGGGTTTTTAAATTTTTTGTTACTTTTTGTTACCTCAGTTAATTTTGGTCCCCTTTGCTGATAAGATAATTGACTTAGATAATTAATTTTAAAAAAAATGATATCTTTTTTCTTAGAAAAATTAAAAACTTTACTTTTTCTATTTTTGCATCGGTGGGGGTATATATGGGTTTATGTTATTCCCCCTAAGTAAAAGGAAAAAAAGTGTAAAAAATGAGGGGGTTTTACCCTACAAAATTCATTTTTTTTTTGTTTTTCCCCCCCCTAAGGTATTCTTTTTAAAGAGTGAACGCAGGTTATTTTTTTCCCCCTTTTTTGCTTATTTATTTAAGGGGTTCTATAATGGGTATTTTAATGGAAAAAAAACCCAAATTTTTTTTCAATTTTTTTTTTCTGGGCAAATTTATTTAAGTTTTTCCGTATTATGCAAGTATGGGATTAAGGACAAAACCCCTATGGGTTTTAAAATATTGGACTGATTTTGATGTTTAAAAAAATTTAAGAAAATCGTGTTAAAAAAACCCGAAAATTTTAAAATCATAATCAAAGGGGGGGGAGGAGGGGGGAAAAAACCCAAAAAAAAAAGTACCCCGGGGGGAAATATGAAAAAAAGGGTGTAAAAAAAAACTTTAAAAAAAACCCGAAGTAAGAAAAGGAAAAAATTTTCAGCTGTAGTAATATTTAATAAAAAAAATTTTTAAAATTCTATAGATCTGGATTACAGAAAAAAAAAAAAAAAACAATCATGTGAGAAAAAAAAAAATTGGGGGAAAAAAAACCTGGGGAAAAGAATAATTTCTTCTTCACAGCTTTGTGGGGCTGACACTGGCAAAATTGGATACCATTTTTAGATGTTTTTTCATTTAAATTTTGAGGGGGTTTAAAGGGTTTAAATTGAAAAAGTTATAATAGGGAAAAAACTACTATGCTAAAAATGGGGGGTTTTCATTAAAAAAATAAAATTTAAAAAAAATTTAAAAAAATACTCTTTTCGAAATTTAAAAAGGCATGAATTTTAACAATTTGGTTTGTCAAAAGTAGGTTTTTTTCCTCAAGAAAAAACAGTTATATTGAAAATCTTTTTTTTGGTTTTTTTAAATT
>NW_023653486.1:0-4903 GCF_015228065.2 Penaeus monodon
TTTAAAAACCCGGGGAAAAAACTTGAATCCCCCTTTTTTTAAAAAAATTTAATTTAAAATTTTGAAAATTTGGCAAAAAGGTTTGGGGTGAAACCCCCCGAAACGGAAATTCCCTTTAATAAATAAAAAAGAAAAATTATTATTTTCATTAAAAAAAGGAATTTTAGGTTTTTAATATTTCCCCCTCATAATGGGTTTTTTAACTGTAAAGGGGAAGAAGTCTTTTAAATTTAAAAGCTTTCAAATTACTCATGTCCTACATGTCAAAAAAATTTTTTTTTTTTTTCTAAAACTGAAGTTTAAATTTAAAAAAATTTTATTTCAGATTTTGATTATAAAACTTTTTTATTTTAAATTTGTTTCCGTAACGAAAAATTTTTTTTTATTTTTAAATTTTTGTTTTAAACCATTGAAATTTAATCAAAAATTTTGGGGGGGAAAAATTTTTTCTCAAAAACTAAAACTTTTTTTTGAGTAATGAAATTTTTTGAAAAGTGGGAAGCCTTTTATAAAATTTTTACAATTTTTTTCAGTGGGTGTCGTAAGCATTTTTTGGGGGCCCCCAAACCGTCCCCAGGATTCGGTTTTTAATTTAATTCTTTTAAATTTAAATTTGGGGGAATTTGGAAAAAGGGGTTTTTCTGAGGCAAGAAATTTAAGATTTTAAAAAAATTGGAAGAAACTTGAAATTTGGGAAAAAGGGGGGGAAAAAAAGCCTTTAAAAACATTTAAAACCCGTTAAAACCGAAACAAAAAAAAATTTTTTTATTTATTGGTTAAAACAAAAGTTCATCATTATAGAGAAATTCCTTGGGCTTAAAAATCATTTTTTTGTCTGTAACGGAAGAATTTATAATTTGAAGTTTTTTAATTTCACTAAACTGAGAGCCCCCCAAGTTCGGGGGAAAAATTTTTTGTTTTGGGTATCAAGGAAAATTCTTGTACTTTGAAAAATTCAAAATTTTTTGTTTAATCTTTTTTTTTATTAAAAGTTTTTAGGGTTAACCATTTTAAAATTTAAACCAAAAATTATTTAAAGTTATTTTTTAAGAAATTTTTAAACAAAAAAAAAAATATTTAAAAACCAAAAATAAAAACCGTTTCAAAATTTAAAAAATTTTTTTAAAAAATGCGAACCTTTAAAAAAAATTTTTTTTCAGTGAAAGGGCCTAACCATTTTTTAGGGGGCCCCTCCATCCCCCATATTGGGGGTTAATGCTGAAGGCTTGAAAATTTTTTTTTTAAAAGAAATTTTAAATTAAAAGCTTTTTTTAGGCAAAACTTTAATCTTTTTTTTTAAAAAAAGGAAAGGAAAAATTGAAAAAATTGAACATGGGGGTAACAATTGTTTAAAAAAAAGCTTTTTTAACCCCCCAAAATGAAAAAAATTTTTTTAGGGAAATTTCCCTTTAAAAAATTGGTTTTTTTGCTTCATAATCAAATATTTTTGGCTGGAAACGAAATTTTTATAATTGGAAAACTTATAAATTTTCCTCAATTAGGCCATAAGTTAATACCCCTGTTTTTTTACAATCTGAGATTCTTTTAAAATTTTAAGTTTTAAATTCTTTGATTAACTGATTTGAAAAAGTTTTTTTAAAAAAATTATTTTATAAAAATTTTTGGGTTTATTAAAAGTTTTTTGAAATTTTTTTCCAATTAAAAATTTTAAAAGGAAAAAATTTTATTAGGGAAAAATTTAAAAATTTTTTTGTTTAAAAAAGGTGGGTTTTATAAATGCGAAATTTATAATTTTTTTTAAAAATTCAATTTAAAGTTCTAAATTTCAGGGTCCTTTCCCCAACCCTTGGGATTTGGGTTTTTTTGGTTTTATTTTTTGGATTTTTTCAAAATTTTTTTTTAAAAAAGTTTTTCTGTAGGGAAAAACAATTTTTTAAAAAAATTTTTTTAAAATTATTTTTTTAAAAATTCAAAAGGTTGGGGGGAAAAATTGTTTAGACATAAAATTTATTAACCAAACAAAATGGTTCGGTAATTTTTTTATTAGGAACCATTCATATTCATCAATTAAATCAGGGTCCCCAACTCTTATAATGGGTTTTAAGTCCCCGGGCTGTGGGGTCATTAATTTGGGTCTTACTAAATTTGGGGAATGGAAAAAACCCTTTTTTTGGGGGGGAATTTTTTTGGGGTTTTTTTTCAAATTAAAAATGTAAAAAATTTTTAAATTTAAAAAAACTTTTCTGTTTAAAATTTTTTTTTACAGTTTAAAAAAAGAATTGAAATTTTTTTTTTGGGCATTTTTGGGGGGTTTTTTTTTTTGAAAAATTTTTTTTTTTAATTTTTAATTTTGTTACTTGAAGGATATATAATTTGAAGGTATTTTTATAAAGGGGACTTTTAAAAAAAAATTAAACAATTTTTTTTGGGGCCATAAAAAAAGAAAAAATTGTTTTTTAACAATGGCTATTCATTAAAAATTTTTTTTTACAGATAAATGTGGGGAAATTTTATTGGGTTTTTAAAAATCCCAAAGGGGGGTTTTTTAAGGCCCCTAATTTTTTACTAAAAAAGGGGGTTGGAAAAATTTTTGTTAGGGGAACTTAATTTTTTTTAAAATTTATTGGCCCCAAAAAATTTTTAAATTTCCAAAAATTTGGGGTCCAAACCCCGTCCTGTAAGGGCTGGAAAAAAAGGTTAAAAACTAAAAATGAAAAATTTTAATTGAGAGCTTTTGGGAAACCATCAGGGTTTTCAATTTTTAAAGGGGCCCCTTTTAAAAAATTTAAAAAAAAAACCCCCGCCAAATTAAAAGTGTCTTACTAAATTAGGAAAGTAAGCAACCCGAAGAACAAATTTTATTAGTTTTTTTAAATTGAAGTTTAAAAAACCAAAAATTTGGGTATATACAATGCAAATTTTTATTTTAAAAATATTTTGTATTACTAATTTTGACCAAAACCAAAATTTTAAATTTTTATTATTGTTTTTATTATCCATTAAAGTACAAAATATTGGGAAAAAAACTTTTTTATAAATTATTTTAAAAAAATTTTTGTTCAGTACCGAAATTTTTTTATAAATGGGAGAATTAAAAATTTTACAATTTTAAAGGGGAAAAAATGTTTAAGCCTTTTATTCCCCTTAAATTTTTGAGTATGGGGGTGTTATTAAAAAAAGAATTTTTTTTAAACTTAAATTTGGGGGGGGGGAATTTTTCGTGGGGCTTAATCCTTTAAAAAAGTTTTATTTCCAAATTTTTGAATTTGGGGGGGGGAAAAAAAGCCTTGCTGGAAAAAAAGGTTCCCTAAAAAAAATTTTTGGGAAAAAAAGAAAATTTTAAAGTGGGACACCTTTTCGGTTTTTTGAAATCGGTTCCTGGCCCAAATGGAGATAGGGTTTTTTGGCTGGGCAAGCTTTATATTAGGGGAAATTTTTTTTTCCGGGAAATGGAGCCATAACTGTAAGCTTTAAGGTTTTATCTAATCTGAAGATTAAATTTTCAAGGGACAAGTTTAAAATACTTAATTTTGATTTTAATTGATTTTGATTTTTCTAATTGGAATAAAAATTTGGGGTTAAAAAAAATTTGAAAGATTTATCCGAAAAACCAATTTTTTTTTTTTATTTTTTTTAGTTTATCCCTTGAAAATTCCAATAAAAAAAAAAAAGGAAAAATATTGTTAATAGGGCCTACTATATCAAACAAAATATTTTTGTTTTAGAACTGAAAAGTAAAAATTTTTTTTAAAAGCATTTATAAATTTTTATTTTAGTTCATGAAGTGTGCCCTGAACCTCTTTAGTGTGGGCCCCATAAAAAAATTCCCATGTGGGGGGTGGGTTTAAATTTTTTTTTGGGATTAAAAGGGTTTGGGGTTGGAAAAATTTTTCTTCAAAATTGAATTTTTAAAAAAAAAGGAAAATTTGGGAAATTTTAAAATTTCAACGGGGGGGTCAAACCCCGTCCCGTAACTGGAAAGGACTTAACCGAATAAAATGAAGAATTACTGAAAATTTCATAGTTAAACAGTTTCCGTTTCATAATGCGGTTCCTCGGCTTCAAGCGGTTTAAATTTTAAGGTTCAAAAGATTTTATTTAAATTTAAAGCTTTCAATTTCGGGTACAAGTAAGTCCTTATTGGAGATAAATTTTTAAAAATTTTTTAATCAAGTTTAATTTTATTAAAATATTTTGGGGAAAACAATTTAAATTCCGAATAAATTTTTTATTTTTTATTATTACCATAACCAATAATTTTTAAATTTTTGTTTAGATCCATTAAATTCTACAAAATATTGGGAAAAAAAAAAGTTATAAGGGAACAATTTTTTTCACAAAATTTTGGCGATAAGGGGTTGGTTTTTAGGGGGGGCCATTAAAAATTTTTTTTGGGATGGGGGTGTCGTGAAGTTCTTTTTTGGGCCTCCCCCAAAGGGGGGTTTGGCGGTTTTTTGCTGAAAGGCGAGACTTTTGGGGCTTCCCTTAAATTTTGGGAATTGGGAAAAAAGTTTTTTCAGGGAGAAAAACCTTTTTTAAAAATTTTGGGAAGGCCAAACTAGAAAAATTTTAAAATGGGATGCAAACCCCCTTTTTGCAAACTAAAAGGCCCCGTTTGAGTAAAAAAGGAATTATGAATTGTAAGGGGAAACTTTTTTTCTTAAAATTTTCTTTTCCCTAATGGAGTTTTTATCTGAACATGGGTTATTAATCTAAAAGTTTTTAAAAATTTTTCAGGGGAAATTTTTTTCATCATTTTTTTAAAAATTTTTTAGGATTAATTTTTAAATTTTTTTAAAAAATTTGAAGTTATAAAAATTATTTGAAAATTTTTTTTAATTTTTTTTAAAAAAAAATTTTTTTTAAATGGAAAATTTTTGTTAAAGGGGAACCCAAAAATTTTTTTAATTAATTAAGTTTGTTAGCTAAATTCTTTAAAAAA
>NW_023653488.1:0-25000 GCF_015228065.2 Penaeus monodon
TGTTGTTTAAAAAACCAACAACCCCCCGGGGGGGATTGGGTGTTGTCATTGACTAAAAAAAAAACGCCAGGTAGTTCCCCCCGCCGCAGCTCTTTTACTTTCGGCCCCTTTTTCTTTGGGGCCCTTAACCAAAAAAAAAAGTGTATAAAATACCTGCTGGTAGGTAGTACTTGTTGTTAGTGATTCAGTCAGTTTAAAGGAACTCATCAAACCTTCTTGGCAGTCTGTAAGAACATAAGAAACTTCTGATGATTTTTAAGTTTTGTTATGGCGACGAAGTACAACCAGTCGTGGTTTCAATATTTAACGGACGTGAAAGCTGTCGCCCATAGACACTTTCTCATTGTCTTGACATGTAACAAGAAATAGTAACTGTGCCTGCGTGGCGACACCCTGCCCTCCACCTACCCGGCCGGCAACGCCAGGACCAGCCCTACGGTCGTGTTTGGGCCGTGTGTGTGTTTTCTGTGTATGAGAGTGTGGTCCCCCCCCACACACACACACGCACCCCACGCAAAACCCCACCCCACACACAAACACACCACCAAAACCCACACACCACAAAAAAACACACACACCACACACACACACACACACACACACACACAACACACACACACACACACAGCACGCACATGCACACGCACGCACACACACGCACACTCACTCACTCACTCACTCTCTCACTCTCTCTCTCCTCCCCTCTCTCTCTCTTTATGAGTCTCTCTCTCTCTCTCTCTCTCTCTCTTCTCTCCACCACACACAACCCCACACACCACAACCCCAACACCACACACACACACACACACACACACCACACAAAACACACACACACACACACACACGCACACGCACACACGCACACGCGCACACACACACACACACACACACACACACACACACACCCCACACACACACCCCACACACAACACACACAAACACACACACACACACACACAACGCACTTATCTTATTGATTTCTTCTTTTTCTATGCTTGAATTTGTTTTAATGTTTTTTTTCACCATTATTCAGTATCTTAATAGTCATTTTATCATTCATGGCAGAATCTGACAGCTGAGGAACCCAGTTTGGGAATCACTGGTGTGTGTGTGTGTGCGCGTGCATACGCGTTGAATACGTATGTTGGGAACATGCTACCACTTGCCCCAAAATCATTCCTGAAAGTTGTAGTTCTTCCTTTCCTTTTTTGTGTTTTTACTGGCAAATTTTATATATATATATATATATATATATATATATATATATATATATTTATATACATTATATATATATATAATATATTATCTATGATATATGTATATATAATATATATTATATATAAAATTTTAATATATATATTATAATATATATACATTACCCTACATATATACATATATATTATATATATTATATATATATATATATATATATATAATATATATATATATATATATTTTATAACATTACATACAATTACTAATATTTATAATATTAAATAATATATATATTATTTTTATATATTTTAATCTTCTTTTAAAATTTTAATATAATTATTTATAATATATATATTTATTATTATTATATGTGCTTTTATAATATATTATATTATTTTAATTATATATATATAAAAATGAAATTAATAATGCATATATGAAATTTGCAATAAAAGTAATTATATATTATAAATATATATAATATATATATAAAATTTTAAATGTATATATTATTTTAAAATAAAATATTTATAAATAATGTATATTATTATAATATATATATATATATATATATATTAACATTAACCATTTGTTATATATAAAAATATATAAATATATAAATATAATTATATTTTTTAATAATATTTTATTTATAATGTTGTGTGGGGTTGTGGTGTGTGTGTGTGTGGTGTGTGTGTGTTTTGTGTGTGGTGTGTGTGTGTGTGTGTGTGGTGGTATTTTTAGTGACACATTCTCAGATCCTGTCAAGGGACGGGCAGAATCCCATTAGGTCCAAAGGAGAAACCCCTCGCCCTAGGAAAGCCGCACCCGTCATTACCTTCAATAAAATTCAAACATTTTGGGTGTTATTTTCCCTTTAAGCTCCCCCTCTCACATCTTTTTTGTGGGGAAATTTTCGGGGTCCGCTGTGTGTGGTGTGTGCGGGTGCTGTGTCTTGAGTGGTATAAAAAATACGTGTACGTGTTGTACAAAATAAATTTTCGATAAAGGAAACTTTTACGGGGCATAAAAAAGCTAGTTGGGAGAAGAGAGAGAGAGAAAGAGGGGAGAGAGAAGAGGAGAGGAAGAGAGAGGAGAAGAGAGAGAGAGGGAGAGAGAGAGAGAAGAGAGAGAGAGAGAAAATAAACGTTTCTCACTCCTGCTCCTTTGGCACGTCTACAAAAAACGTTCTTAAAAAGGGGCTACCCCAAACTAGGAAATTTTCATTGTACTCTCTCAATCTGCACCTTTTTCCGGTGTCCGTCACACCATAAATCTGTAGTCGGAAAAAAGCTCACATAAACCCTAAAAACGCCTTTAAGTTATTCCAAAACATTTGTATAAGCCCATTTGCACAAAATTACCAACCCCAAATTTTCCCCGACGTCATGTGCTATAGATCCCTGCGAAAAAGTAAAATTTTATAGCAGTTAAAGCTGACTTTCGGAGACAACTGGGGCTAAGAACACTACACCCACAAAACACACACACACACCAACACAAAACCCCCAAAACACACACACACACAAAACCCCAAAACCAAAACAAAACCCACACCCACACACACACACACCACACACACACCAAAAAAAAAAAAAAAAAAAAAAAAAAAAAATATATATATATAAAATAATATATAATATAATATATATATATAATATATATTTTTATATATATAATATATATTTTATATAGAAGATAGATAAATGATATATATGAAAACGTGGACTTTCAAAAATTACACAACAAAACCAAACAGGTAAAATATTGAAACACACACACACACCACAACACACACACACACACACACAACCACACACACACACACACACACACACACACCACCACCAAACACACCACCACCCACACACACACACACATCTAAAGCCTTTATCTATATCTGTTCGAAGAGATTGTATATTGACTTTTTTATCAGTGATTATTGTGAATGGCATTCTTGTATTATGTCCTTATAATTAACACACCTAGAATTAACATTCATTTTGATTGTAAAATACGGGTTTATAAAAAATAGCAATATTAGTCAAAAAAAAAGTAAAATTTAAAAATTTTGGTAAATTTTTCTGTCTTTACAGTGCAGAAGACCAAAATGGTGATTGCACCATGCTATTTTCGTGCAAAAAGTGTCTACCGTAACCTAATAAGAAGTGAAGTTTTGTAAAATACGGTATGTTAATTATGTATAAATTGTTGATCCACTATTATGATTTGATAAAAAAAAAAAAAAAACTGAACAAGTCTTGCTCAATTGGGAAATTTTTAAAATCACCCAATAACCGGTCTGTGACTGGATTAAGAAGCGAAAAAATAAAATAAAAGGGAACCTAGTGTAAAGAAAAAAAGAAAAAAAGAAGAGAGAGAGAGAGAGAGAAAGAGAGAGGAGAGAGAAAGCGAGAGAGAGAAGGAGAGAGAGAGAGGGGAAGAGAGGAGGAGAGGGGGAGAAGAGAGAGAGGAAGAGAGAGAGAGAGAGAGAGAGAGAAAGAGAGAGGAGAAAGAGAGAAGAGAGAGAGAGAGGGGAGAGAAGAGAGAGAGAAGGAAGAGAGAGAGAGAAAGAGGAGAGAGAAGAGAGAGAGAGAGGAAGAGAGAGAGAGAGGGGGAGAGAAAAAAACCCCAAAACACACACACACACACAACACACACCCCCACAACACACACCACAAACACACACAACAAAACACACAACACAAAACACACACACACACAAACACACACACACACCACACCATACACACACACACAACACACACACAAACACACCCCAAAACACACACACACACAACACAACACACACACCACAAAAACACACACAAAACCCACACACCCACACACACACCCACACACACACAACCACACACACACACACACCACCCACACAAAACACACACACATACACACACCACATACAAAAACCACAACCACAAAAACACACACACCAACAAAACCCACCACACACACACAAACACAACCACACACAGAGAGAGAGAGAGAGGAAAAAGGGGAGAGGAGAGAGAGAGAGAAAAGAGAAGAGAAGAGAGAGAGAGAGTAGGTCAGAGAGAGAGGGACAGAGAGAGAGACAGAGACAGCAGACAGACAACAGACAGACAGACAGACAGACAGACAGACAGAGACAGAGACAGAGACAGAGACACGACAGAGACAGACAGAGAGAGGAACGGAAAAAGAGAAAAAATATATAATTAAAAAAGAAAAAGCAAAGAGGTGAGACGGGCTCATCACGTACAGTTTCGTGTTGTGATAAGGAAAAGCCCGCGTACTTTTTGAACGTTTTTGTTGCGTCGTTAAGAAGGGGTTAATCTGTGTTTTTGGAAATGTGTGTCTTTGGTTCTTTTTTTGGGTATTATTTAAAACGTTTATTTCTTTTGGTATTCTCTTCTCCCCCCCTTTCTCTTCTCCCCCTTTCTCTTCTCTTCTCTCCCCCCCTCTCCCCCCCTCCTCTCTCTCTCCCCCTTTTCTTCTCTCTTTTATTATAATATTATATATTTTAAATAAATAATATAATATTAATATATATAAAAAAAAACACACCACACAACCACAAAAACACACAACACACACACACCCCCCACGCACAACGCACCACGCACGAAAAAAACGCACAGCCAAACGCACACAACACCCACAAAACACAACACCCAAACCCACACACAAAACACCCACACACCACCCACACACAACCACACACACACCCCCACACCCCAAAAATATCCAAAATATTATCTTTTTTTTTAAGGGTGGTTTCAAAGGGACACCACCAAAACCAAAACAACACACACACACACACACAAACACCACACACACACACCACAAACAACACACACACACAACACATATATATATTATATATATATTATTATATATAATATATATTTATTTTATATGTATAAATATTATTTAATTTTTTTTTATATTTATATAATGAAAGGTGTGTACATACATGTGTGTATATACATACATGTGTATATACATTTTGTGTGTGTGTGTGTGTTTTTGTGTGTGTGTGTGTGTGGTGTGTGTGTGTGTTGTGTGTGTGTGTGTGTGTGGTGTGTGTGTGTGTGTGCGCGTGCGTGCGTGCGTGCGGCGTGCGTGCGTGCGTGTGTGTGTGTGTAGTGTGCGTGCGTGGGTGCGTGCGTGGTGTCCGCGGGTGTACAACTGTATATATATGTATATATTGTGTGTGTGTTGTGTGTGTGTGTGTGTGGGGTGTGTTGGTGTGTGTGGTGTGTGTGTGGGTGTTTGTGTTGTGGTGTGTGTGTGTGTGTGTTGCGCGCGTTTATACATCATCACATCACCCTGAACAACCATTCAGGACGTGGGTCCCCCCCAATTTTTTCCAACTTTGTCTTTTTTTGCTTTTTTTGTTTCCACTTTTCCCATGTAATAATATGCTACATGTGTTTTATATATGTTATACATACTACACAAAATTTATTTGTTAATATATCTAAAACTTAATTTTAATACTTATTAATTTAATTTTAAACTTAATATATGTTAATATATCATGAAATATATCTATAATTCTCCTCCCTGTCAATTCGATCGCTTGTAAACCCCCAATCGCCGCTTTTTTTTCCACATTTTTCATTATTTCCCGTTTTCGTTCTTATCTCTTCTCTCTGTTTTGTCCCTTTGGGCTGTCTCTGTTTCTCTCGCTTTTTTTTCCCTCATTTCCCTTTCTTTTTTTTTCTTATGTTTTTTCCCAATTATCTAGATACTTCTTTTCTCATTTGTTGAACATTTTGCTTACCAGTTCGTTTCCCGTTTTCTTTTTTCCTGCGGGTTTCCCGTTTTCTTTATTTTTTTTTCTTCACTTACGTCAGGGAAAATATTACTTTGAAATTCGTTTTGTCCGGGACATAGTAAATTACATTTTTATATACTTAATCATCATACCATTATTTGTTTCTGTTTCTTTTCATGTTGTATGAAGGGTATGTTTGCGTGCAAAGATTGTTCTAGAGGCTCCCGTATTACAACACAAATGAGATTTTGAGGGGCCTAAGTTCAATAATTTACTAATATGTTTGACATTTTTCGTTTTTTTTTTTTTTTTTTTTAAAATTTCAATTTCCGTGTCTCCTACAGTTTCATTTTTGTTTCCCCCCTCTGTCCTATGTCTGTCTACTTGTCTTTTTCTCTTTCCCCCCCTCCCTCTTTCTCTCCATACAAAAACTGTATATTTTGCTTATTGTTTATAAAACATTTTATATTCTTTTACCCTACGCATTCTGATCAAAACCAAATATCATCGTGATTTCAAAAACCACGTGAGGGATGTATCAAAAAGTAATTGTATTTTCGCCCCCCAAAAAGTTTTGTGCGACAAGAGGCTCCTCCCCCCCTTGACGTCAGGCCAATGGTAAGCATAAACTCAAAACGTATTTCATTCCCCCCTTCATGTTTTGTACGTATGTGTTTCTATATAGAGACCGGCATTTTCTGGTCGGCGGTAGCTCCTGCAACAGTAAGGAACTAGGAGAGGAAGGAATCGCAGTAATTTGGAAAAAACTAAAAGTGGTCTCTTTAGGGGAAAATTTTCCCCTTCTGACAACACGAAAGATCCAGTGCGCTTGTACTGCCTCCTTTCCTCTGGGTTTTACATTTGTGGTGAGTGCTATTCTGGATAATGTATGAAAACACTTTTTAATAGTCATAATTCGAAAATGCATAAAAAAATTATAGTTCATGATTCGTAAAAAAAATAAAATGAAAGGACCATAATGAAATTCATATGGTTCGGTGTCACTTCGGCTACTTATATTTACAATATCACAAATCGTTTTTTTTCGTGTTTACACTGCGTAACTAAGGTGTCAGTACAAAAATTTTTAAACAAAAAACGAATTAAACGCAACCCAAAAGGGTTTTTTCATGTGCAAAACGTTTTGTCCAAATTATTTAAAAAAATTGGTTCAGTGGAGGGGGACAGATAAAATTTCTGTGAATGTTTAATTACGGAGAAAAAAACAGAAGAAAAAAAAGGTTTTTAAGTAAAGATAAGTTATAAAACCAAAATGTTCTTTTCCGGTGCTTAGACCTACTGAGTGAAACCTCGCCCCACCCCACGCCCTCACACGCTGTAACGAGGGTTGTTCCCTTGTTACGCTCCCAAAAGCCGTCCACGCTGTAACAGGGTTTGTTCCCTTGTTACGCTCCCACAACCCTCACAAAGCTGTAAAAAAGGGTTTTTTTCCCTTGTTACCTCCCCCAAAAAACCCTCACACGCTGAAAAGAGGGTTTTTCCCTTTTTACGCTCACACAACCGTCCCCAAAGCTGTAACGAGGGTTTGTTCCCTTTTTCGCACCAACCCTCCACGCTGTGACAGGGTTCCCTTGTTCGATTCCCAACCTCAACGCTGTAACGGGGTTTTTCCCTGTTACGCATTCCCAACCGTCCACGCTGTAACGGGGTTTTCCCTTTTTTACGCATTCCGCAGTCACACGCTGTAACGAGGTTGTTCCCCCTTTTTAGCTTTACAACAGTCACCGCTGTAAAAGGGGTTTTCCCCTTTTTACCATTCACAAACCCTCACACGCTGTAACGGGGGTTTTTCCCTTTTACGCTCCCACAACCGTCCCAAACCTGTAAAGGGGTTATTCCTTTTTACGCATTCACAACAGTCCCCCCCCTGTACGAGGTTATTCCCCCTTTAGCATTCACAACATACACGCTGTAACGAGGGTTGTTCCCTTTTTACGCATTCCAAAAGCAGTCAACCTTAACGAGGTTTTTTCCTTGTTACGCATCCCCCAAATCACATACGCGAACGGGGCTGTTGTCCTGTTACCCCCCCCCCCCGCATCCACCACCTCCACCCCCCATCCACCACACCAACCACATGGCTCCCCCGCACGGAACCGGCCTGGCTGTGCGCTCCATGGTCCGCATTCCCGGCAGCGGCTGGGGCCGAGCGCAAGCGCAGTCTCTGCGACTTCTCCAAGGGGTCGACCCTGGCCCGCCTCCGCCGTCACAAGGGGGCCCCACCGCCCCCTTGCTCCCCAAAGAAGATCTCCTCGCGGGGGCCCTCCCCCCCTGCGCCTCCAAAAAAGAACAAGCTGGCTGCTACGAGGCGCAGAAGAAGTCTTTAGGAAGTGGCAGGGGTCCCGGAAACGGGCCTCTGAGGACACCCGTCTGACTCCCGAGCCGTCGAGTTCTAAGGTTGCCAAGGGACGTCGAGCGTGACCCCGAAAACGCCGTCGGGTGTGGCGAGAACCGCAAACCCGCCGAGAGTTGTTATGCTTCGCCCGGTTCAGCAGCTACCGGATTCATACAAGCAAATGCAGCATGTGCCTGCTCTACAAGGAACACTACATGGGCGCCCTGTTAAGCTTATACCTGTTGCCCATCTGGTCGGAGTTCCCCTGTCCTCTGCTGTATTGTGCGGACCGTCGCCGTCGCCTTCAAATGCAGCAAGTCGACCGACGGTTCCCAGCTCGGCAAGGAGACCAGCAGTAGGCAACGGCGCAGAGAAAATTCAGCCTATGCACTCGGGTGTAATTCTTCAGACAGCTACAACAGAACCTCTCCAGCGTATTTCTATAACTGAATCGTCCATCCAGAAATTGATTGAGGAATCACAACAGCTCCGGCGACAGAATGTATTACTAAACCAACGATTATCACAATACCAAGAAATATTTTCTGACGGCCAGAGACTCAGGAGAGAGATGAGTTCTTTAGGAATTCAGATGTACTAAGAGATAAATTATTTTAGTAAATTAATTAATATTTCGTTGTTATTTCCTTCCATTTTTTACCTCCAGTAAAATGTGCAATTATTATAAAATGATAGAAAATTAAGGACTAGAATAAAACACAAGAAAAAAGTAAAATAAAACGAAAGAGAAACACATACCTGCATACACGTAAGTATACACACATACATATAAACATTACATATATGCATATATATAAAACACGTGCATATGTATGGACATAATTAGATATTGTGAAATATATCTTGCTTATGATGAATGTTCTATAATAATTATTATTTATTTATTTATTGTACCCACTGTGAACCATGGAAATTTATAGAGTTGGAGTGTATAATTTTTACGAAAAGTTTGAATATCAGACTACATATAGATCCATGTATAAATATGCATGCACACATACACATATACCTATATGTTATCAACTTCATATATCCTTGTACAATATACATACATAAGTATACACATGCATGTTTCGATATAGACATCTATCCACGTATATGTATGCACATTTTAACACTGAAGATAAATTAGTTACTTTTATCAGGCTTCTTGAAGTCAAGGGATCATCCTCATACTTACACTTTATATCTTTTTTATATTTAAGTGTTTAACTATAATTAATCATGTCAACCCTGATCTTAGTATATTGTCCCCTCAAAATGTGAGCATTATCTGTGGTTGCTCTTGTAATCGCTAAATATTATGGGAAAAGTATTGGTACTTTTCCTGAATGGCATGTTACTCAAATTTAAACCCACGTAAACGATAGTTAAGCTTGAAAGATGCCGTTATTCCGAACTGTTATGCACCCAAACTGTCGATAGTGATGTTAGCTTCTGTGTTTGAGAAAAAGAAAAAGAAAAAAATCATGTAACTTCGTCTTTATGTTAATTTTGACATATCAAATGAAATATATAAAATGGAATTTTCCATGCCTTTCATGGGGATCCCAAACAATCAACAATTATCTACCTTAATGCCTTCGCCTATTTGTCTCCAGCTGTGATTTCTATCCCAGGATTCCGCCAGGAAACCTGGGAAATAAGATAAATCGGAAGAGAGAAGCAGGGTTGAGGATCACACACACACACACACACACACACACACACACACACACACACACACCCAACCCACACACCACAACACGCACGCCGCACCACAAACACACACACACGCACCAAAACCACACACCACACACACACCCCCAACGCACGCACCACGCACGCACGCACACCACAACACCACACACACACACACAAAACACACACACACACCACACACCACACACACACACATACACACACACACAGATAATCATCACACATGAAACTGACGCACAAACATGCACATGCCCTACGCACACGCACATCACATATGTGTGTACTGGGTGTAGGGAATTACTAACAGAGACCCTCACATATTGAAACTTCTTCCTCTGACAAGGTCGATCAGGTAGGTAAGTTAATCATCGGGAGAGAATAATAATAATAATAATAATAATAATAATAATAATAATAATAATAATAATAATAATAATAATAATAATAATAATAAAAAAAAAAAAGTTCGTTCTCCCGAAAAGAGGACATAGCACCTCGAAGATAGCCTAAACTCTATATAGTATAAATATGTCTATCTCAGCAGATTATAGAAACACAGACAACGCATAGAATGTAGATGCGAGGTCATTGGAGGATCGGCCTTGGGATATTAATTATTTACGAGCTGAGATTAACAAAGATTAACTCGAGACCATCAAATCACAGTAGAACGAACTCAACAGTTTTGGCAAATTTTTAATATCAACTGAATCTGACATCCGGGTGATTCAGATTGAATTCATATTAAAAAAACTGCCAAACTGTTCAACTGTTTCTACTGAAGTGGTGGTCTCGAGTTTTAAACTTTGTTAATTTTAGCTCAAAAAAAATGTCAGTCACTATCATTGTCAAGAAATCCGAAGAGCTTATGAACAGGTTTGGTAACAAGACTTGTTGCAACGTCAGGAATTCCCCACATTTTCATGAGGTTTTTGAGTCACCCGGGTTTTCTGGTGGCTGAACTGGTTTAATGTGTATCTCAATTTCCTCGCAGAGTAAAAAGCCAAAACCCAGCCTGATTTGTGGTTTTTTTTTTTTTTCCCGGGTTTTCCAATCTGGAATCTCTTAAGGCACTTGCAACCCTGTTACTGTGACGCAGGGCCTCTTGGGGGCCCAAGCCACCCTGCTTGAAAAGCTGAGCTAGGTACTAGAGGCGGTCAACATCATATTATACACACACACACACACACACAACACACATAGAAATTATACATATATATATTATATTATAATATATATATATATATATTAAATGTGTGTTTTGGGTTTTGGTGTGTGTGTGTGTGTGCGTGTGTGCTTGCGTGCGTCGTGCGTGCGGGGGGTGCGTGCGTGCGTGTGCGTGCGTGGCTTGTGTGTGTGTTGGCGCATGCATATATGCATAGATACATGTTATCTATTTTATCTCTATGTATAATTGTATAAAAATGTATTATGTATGAGAAATAAAATGTTATATATATGTATATGTATATAACAACAATAAAAACATATGTATGTATTATTAATGATATTGTGTCTTTAGTTGTATTTATTAAATTTATGTATATTTATGCTATGTATATAGGCTTGTGTGTGTGTGTGTGGGTGTGTGTGTGTGTGTGAGTGTGTGTATGATAGGTATTGAGAGAGTTTGTGTGTGTGTGTGTGTGTTTTTGTGTGGTGTGTGTGTGTGTTGTGTGCTTGTGTGTGGGGCGTGCGTGGTGCGTGCGTGCGTGCACGTGTGCGACACACCACACCACAACACACACACCAAAACCACCACACACACACACACACTATATATTATATATATATAATTAATTATATATAATTATATCACGAATATTATTTATATATATATATATAGATATTTATTATATATATATATATAATGCATATTCATTATATATATATATTTTATATATATAGTGTTTTCATATAAAATATAATATAAAAAATTTTATATTAATATTATATAAATATATAATTATAGATGTATATTACAACACACAACAAAACACAAACACACACATAATATATATATATATATATTAATTATATATATATTATATTTATATTATATATATATATATGTATTCATATATATATTATATGTTATATATATATATATATTATTATATAATGTATGTATACACACACCCAAAAAACCCAAACCCCACCAACACACACACCACACACACACACACAACACACCCAATATATATATATATATATTTATAAAATATATATATATATAATATTATATATATAAAATTATATATATTATATATAATAAAATTTTATTATATATATATATATATTATATATATATATATTATATATTATTTTATATATAATATTTTATATATATATATATTATTAATATATTAAATTATATATATATATAATTTAAAAATATATAAAAAATAATACATATATATAATATATAATTTTAATATATATATCATCATCATTTAACGGTAGGTTCATGTCGAGCCGCCGTGGTCAGGGGTGAACTAAATTTGCATTTTTCACTTTGTGTGCTCTTGGGTGATCGTTAGGGTCCCCAGTTCCTTCCACGAGAGTGCCGGGTTACCTTTTTAGGTACATTCTCTCTTTTTTTTACCCGGGGCTTGGGACCAGCACTGATTGAGCTGGCTTGGCCCCCAGTGGCTGGGCAGGCAATCGAGTGAAATTCCTTGCCCAAGGGAAAAAAACGGGGCGGGGCGGTGACTCGAACCCTCGAACTCAGATTGCCCTCGGGACATCTTGAGTCCGCCTTCTAAACCTTCGCCACCGCAGCCTTTCGATCATGTCTTCATGTCTTTCTTGGCAAATTTTGAGCGGGGGTTTCCTTGCCTTCCGCCCGGTGTTTTTTTTCAGTCACCATCTCTATTTACCCGGCACTGACTTGGGCTGACTTAGATGGGGAAAACGACAGAACGGCGCCATTCAAATAGGTACATGAAAAGAACGGCGCACTTCAGTACGTCTGAATGTGAAAGTAAAGGGGCCAGCGCCCATGATAAACAGTGACCTTGACAAACCGCAAACCGCAAACCCAAATTCCAAACAACATAACATCCCGGAAATCATTAACCCTACTTTCACATGTGGGTTTTATGTTTTGTAAACCCCCTCATAAGGAAAATAATGAAACAATGATTCTACAGACGAGTATCCCTCCAAAAGCGACGACAGGGGCATAAATTATGAACAACCTTTTCAGAGTGAAACGGGTTATGTCAGAGGCAACCACTAGACCATAGAACGATGGCTAGCCAACACCCTTTTCGGTTGAAATGTACTCTAACGAAAGATGACCACTAAAGTGATTAAATAATCAAAACCCCTATCTGAAATCTTACTCATAACCAGTGTGTACAGACATATCCCCCCAAAGCAGGTTGCAAAAGATTGATCCCGCATAAAACCCCACAACCTTGTCGAAGTGAAAGCAGGTTAATGATCACGAGGGCCACCAGACCGTAGCTACGATGGGTACTACATACCTTACAGCCAAAATAGTACATCATAACAGAAAAATGCCAAAACCGGAACCGAAAAACATTACCCGTACAGGTCACAGATGACTCCCCGCGGCTCCTCCCCTCCACCCGAAAAATTGCCAGTTTAAACTTGTACCGAGATCGATAAATTTAATTTTTTTTACAGAGGGGAAACCGCTCTCCCAATGACTGAAACTGTTAAAATCAATAAAAAATACAAATAAAATTTTTAATTTTTCCCTTCTAAAATAAACCCCTATTCACCTTTTCGTATTTACGAAAAAACGCGAACTACACAACCTTACGAGATGAAAAGATAAATGTAGGTGGGGCAAAATCGACCACCTTTATGTCGTACTAAATTTAAGTAGGTCGTGACCGTGGTAAACAGTGACCTTGACGAAACCCCCAAAAACCGCAAACCGCAACCAAATTTCCCAACAAAATAATCAAAACCCGGAAAACATTAACCTACTTTCACTATGCATTTTTTTCGAAATGATCCTCTAAGAAATAATTAAACAAATGATATACTACAGACGAGTATCCCCTCCAATGTGACCAATATCCGTAACCGAAATCATTACCTGTAGGCAGGTGCTACAGATGACTCACCCCCGGCTCCTCCCATCCATCCGCAAAATTCACCATGTTTAAACTTGTAACCGAGATCGAGAACTTGATTCTGTACAGACGATGGAACCGTCTCTCCTAATGACTGAACTGCAAATCAATATAAATAGGTCACACAGGCTGCTAATGACGATAATTTCTGCTCCTCCTTCTCACTGTACCAGAGATAAAGAATTCAATTAATGTAAGGTTATAAAATTCGCCATAACCATAATATACCTTTATTTTCGATTGTATAAACACTTTGGCATATGCACATGTTTGATCTTGTAACTGAATCGATAATTAATTCTGCTACCAGACGAGTGACCACCACCCTTATAATTCATCCATATCCATAATGTCCCTCTAATGATGCCTAACGCGCTCACCTAACGGATGTCTCTACTCCTCCCAAGCAATAATAAAGAAAAGCATACGTGAGAAGCACACAATCAAAAACAAAAATGCATACAGCCTGCTGACACACGCAAAGTCCGAGAACAGGAAGCCTCCATCCCCCGACCCGCATTCCACCATATCCCGTTAGGGAGCAATAATAGGTAAAAGTCTTGACACGGCGGCTACGTTAAAATCGCCAAACATCCCAAATTACGAATTCATTGCAATCAAAATGATTATCAAATACGTTGCTGAAATCAATATGTCTTTATTAATGTCTTCATATATGCCTTTAGTACAAACAAACAGACACAAATACAAAGCCTATCGCCCGAATTTCATATACAGGGTGATAATATGATCGTGCAAATTATGAGACAATATATTGGGATATATCATCTTCACCGGTGGCACTCTTGGATGTTTGATAGGGCAATGTATCCAGGACATCTATGTAGCGATAAGTAGAGCTGTCTGTAAGATAATTCTTTTGTCTCGGTCCTATCCTCCTCTTAAATGACAGTCCTGTCACCAGTGGGTTTACGGAACTTTACCCTTTTTCTTCATCGCGGTGATATCTCCAGGTGGCGTGGGTTTCTCCATTGAATATCTTCTTTTCTTCCTGGCGTCTTGTCACTCACTGTTCCCGTCCCAAAAACCCAACGACTAAACAGGGCTTTAAATCCATTGCGGCAATATTTCCATGCTGGCACAATATTGTTTGGGGGGTTGGGCGGGCGCACACAAATACAGGCTTTTATATTTTCTGTGTAAATGTCAAATGCGATTACCACTATTTCATATGTTGTACACTTTCATGCTTATAAAACTCAAGGTTAATTACCTAAATTTGAAAAGTCGTTGGTTTTTATTCTATTTAGAGAGCATTAATAGTGTTTCCAATGTATCTACCCTGGTCAAAGACTGGGTTTCACAAAACACACACACACACACACACACTTCAGAATAAAAATCCAATTCAGTGAAAAGGACATGAACGTCTGGTTGTACCCAACATGCCATTATATGACTTTCAAGAACACAAACACGCGTCCTAACAGGTGATAACACAACTTATATAAACATAACAGGCTTATTATTTTTTGTGTAATGTAAATGCGATAACTACCACTACGCACGTTTGAAAATTGCAGGCTTATACAACAGGTTAATCATAATATCCAGGTGCAACCTAATAATAATAACAACAGAAATTTCTTAACTTCGCGGAGCGATTGATAGCTATCTTACTCCCAAAGGCGCTCTTTCTAATAAAATCCAATTCACTCAAAGGATCATGAACTCTTGTTGTACTCAATGTCTTTTTAATGACTTCACAAACACACATCCTAACAGAACGGTAAATACAAATACATGAAATAACAAGCTAAATTCTCTGTGTAAATGTAAAATGCGATAACCACTATCTCATACCTTTGTTAAAATTTCAGGCTTTACAACAGTTTTAATACCTAACAGGTTGAAAAGAGTCCACCGTTTTATTCTATTTAAAAGAGAGCTTAATAGGGTTTTCAACGCATTCTGCGCGAGACCAAAAGGGTTTCCCCCTCCTTATTTCCGTCTGAACAGTTATTATCTACCAACTAGGACCACCAACTGTCCCTACGTCTGAAGCCATTTTGTTTTTGCTAATTAACCTCAGGGCAATGCGTAATATTTTCCTAAAATGTTCCCTCCTCAGCTCCTCAATTTTGTACAATCTACATGCACTAGGAAATATGTTTCAGCTTTCCCATATGTCTAAACTCTGTGCAGCGCAATACAGTACATTCTCTTCTGTATAAAAGACCAGGTTAATACAATCGATTAGTAGATCCTCTGTCGATGATGATATATGAAAAAGATGAATTAGAACAGAAGGTGACTATAGCTTTATCATAATTTACCCCCCTCCACAAAATTGTCTATAGTACTCCCCACAAGTATATACCGAAGACAAGGAACTATGCAATGGTAACCACTATGTTGGTTACTATAGTTTCATTCATCTGCAAATATGCTGTTTTGTCTCCTACAAGAACGTGAAAAATATTGTCAAGAGACACAAATAACCTTGCCGACGGAAAATAATCGCAACTAACTTTACTTCTCGCTTTCCCTGCCATGGTCCTTTCCTCACCAGTCCTACAAACATGCTCTCAAGTAGACCGGGGCTAGGATAAGTTGCTATCTTTAAGTCGGACTACGGCGATTGTAGTTTTCATTTTATCTAGCAAAATGTTTTTTTTTGTCTCCCTACAAGAATGCGGGAAAAATATTATACAAGGACACAATAAACCTTGGCCGCCTGGGTATAATTCAACCACCTTTACTTCTGATTTCCCCTCATTGCCTTCTACAATATGCAGCAAGAGATGGAGCTGACAAGTTGTTTTCTCTTTAAGAGGCGATCACCTGCACCGCCGGTCTTACGATGATATTACTTTATCCGGGAAACGTACATTCAGTTCAGCCACCGCCTTTTAAGTACACCTGCCATATATTTTCTCAATCTCCCTATACACGAGAAAAATATTTTGTTTAAAAGTTGGCACTGAATAAAAACTGACACTCGATCTTTTAATGATTTTCTTTTTCTGAATATCTATACAAAGTCATACAAATGCAAATAATCATACTATCTTAACTCCGTTTGCCTATGGTTTTTCACTATTCCCTAGTTGTTGTATTATGCGAAACATTTAAGGCCCTATAAACTATTTTTATCTTCACAAATCAAACACCTGTAATAACAAAGAAGGCTTGCACTTGTTATTTTTCCCGTTTAACAACTAATGTCTTTATCTTTATCAAAAACCAAAACTTTTATAAGATATAAAAAAGAGGTAAAATAAATAATAACCCCCCCATGTTTTTAATAAAGCTTTTATAATTGTACTGTTTGGACATGACAGAGTCAAATTCGCCTAAAGCAGAAGATTTTTTGGCCAAGGAATATGTTTACCCTGTGAGTAAAAAAAAAAATATTAGTGACAAACCCTCGATTCGATGGGATCTTAGGCAGACAGCATTGATTTTCCAACTGATGCTTTTTTTTTGAAATTTTTCTTCTTCCTTTTCTTAAACCGAGTTATCTATAAAGTTGCTTTCTTGTTGTGTGTCTACATTTAGATTTCTTGTTTTACATGGCATTAAAGGGTATATGACGATCAACATAGTTCGAGGAGGTAAGTTTTAGAGAGAAGGGTTTAAAATCACGGCGTCCCTAAAGGTGAAAAAGCCGCAACCGAAGCAATATTGTCTAAAGGCTAAGTAAAAAAATCATTCAGTTTAGGAGAAAAAAAATTCGCATTACCTTATAATAAAGGAGGGAAAAGCTTCTTTTTATAACTTAGAGAAAGCAAAATGCCCTTTTTTTCAAATACAAGGGTGCTTATTGATTAAATGTATATGAAAGGAGCAGTTTTTTCAGACTTTGGGAATATACGGTAAGTGTTAAAATTTATAGCATTGCTATGCATCTATTCACAAAAAGTCTTATTTATCTAAGATGCCTTCCTAACTCTGACAATGCGCCAGGTAATATCCAGACCACGGACAACCTCAGACAGGTATCAGGGAATATACCCTTCTTGTCACGAGATTAATGACTTCATCCGACATACTAAAACCATTAATGGACGTGGCGAAGTGAGGAAGAGGCGAACAATAGAAGCGACACCACGGAAGTACTTTTCCTCGTTTCCTTTCGTGAAGACTGCATAGTTAATGAAATATCTACATGAAATCGCACCCTTCAATCATTTGACCAAGGTAAACCCCATGTTTCTAGATAGCTAGACAGTTTTTTATAAATGCTCGCCTCGGGTTGTTGATTTCGTAGCACATCGTTCTTCACACCACCTCGTTCCGCCCTAGCTCACCTCTGTTCCTCACCTATCAAGCATGCCATAGCTCTTGCGAGGCCTCACCCTTCTCCTAAATCTGCTCCTCCTCCCCTCTCCCTCGACTAGGCGCGATGTTGATTTACCGCTAGTATTGTAAAAAATGGTGATTATAATCATAATTGGAGCTATACATAAATTCACACAACACTAAAATATGTATTGACATTGGTTGACTTAGAATTGGTGGTGCTTATAGCCATATCAGCTTGGAGTTCCCTTGCGAAGAAACTCAAGTTGAAATAAAACAGTAATATGTCTTTCATTAGTATCTCACATAGGATATTATACTCGTATGACTGCATAGCATCATCTCAAGTACAAACATTTTGCCGCTTATTGGTCAGAATTTATAATTCCACATTCATTCGTTTGGCTTCTCGCTTTCCCCTCGCAATTATTTATTTTTTCCTTTCCCATTCGCAGACTTAAATACTGAAGGTGAACAGGGCACGATTTGCTGTCTTCCCAGCATGTCACCTCTGTCGGAAGGAGCATTCCGATTCTGAATAAGAGGCTTATAATACTAACAACCGCATCCGAGCCATTACAATGCCTATTATTTTACCAAATTTTCCTTATGAAAAGTTAATTTTTTTTTCTACATGACAAATAATGCTTACCCATAGGCATCAATATATGTTATTTTTTGCATAAAGTACCACTGAACCTTGTTATTAAAGAAGAATATACCCAATCCTCAATACATTTTCCAGCGATACAAGTAATAGTCTTGATATGCTGTCATTTTCCCACTAAATGTGCGACCGGCCGATGGCACTCCTCACAATGCCTTTTTACCAAACTTTTACTTGGCGGTTTACATTATATCATTCAGCATGTAACTCCTACGTTATCACCGTCTTCTTCGCCGCAGAGAATCTTTCTCCCTGTAATGTTGACCGCGAGCTTAGACTAGGCTCTATATTCCCGCACGCGCCGCACCTCACACTGAAGCGGATGCGCCGCGGGGAAGTAAAACGCACGCGGCGGGCGGCGAGGGCGGCGGCGCGGCCGAGGGCGAGGGCGGCGGAGGGCGATGGGGGGGGGTGGGGCTCCTTTGCGACAACACTTACATAGAGATGGAAGGGGCACATTAAGTTACTATATTTCTCAATTTTTCCCTGCCTCTAAAGAGTCGTTTGAATATTTAAAAATACACTCATAACACCGTCACCTGCAACAATTTCAATATTTTTAATTATAAAGGTTCTCTCTCTCTCTCTCTCTCTCTCTCTCTCCTCTATATCTATATATAAGTATATATATAATAGATATATAGATATATATATATTATCCGCTTGATATAAAAAAGGGATAAAAATATATCTTGTATATTAGATAAAAGGGACCTTTGTAAAATACTGCTCAAGAGGCAAAATATGAAATACAAGGAAGTAGATGATGACAAAGCCGGTTTATCTACTGAAGATAAGCACTGCAAAATTTAGCGACAATTATATTTTTTCCTTGATTACAAAGAACTTTTATACGAAGGCCCCTCCCCTGCGCCTCCACCGCCCTCCGCCGCCCGTCGAGCTGCCCCCACGCCCTCCGCCGCCTCGCCCGCCCTCTCCGCGCCCTCGCCGCGTCGCGTGCGTTTTACTTCCCCGCGCGCGCATCCCGCGTCAGTGATGAGTGCGGGCGCGGTGCGGGAATATAGAGCCCCCCATCGTCTAAGCTGCGGTCACCATTTACGGGAGAAATATTCTCTGACGGCGAAGGAAACAAAGACGGTGCTAACGTAGGCAGTTTTCGTGCTGAATGATTATATTAACCGCCAAGTAAAAGTTTTGTTAACAAGGCATTGTTGAGGAGTGCCATTGGCGGTCGCACATTATTGGGACAATGTACAGCATTCTCAGACGTATGTACTTGTCTCGCTGGAAATGTAATTGGAGGATTGGTATATTTTCTTTCTTCTTTTAATACAAGGTTAGATGGTACTTTTTATGCAAAAAATACATATATTGATGCATATGGTAAGCATTATTTGTCCATTTAAGAATAAAAATTACACTTTTACATAAGGAAATTTGGTAAAATACTAGTCATGTATATGGCTCGGATCGGTTGTTAGTATTATAAGCCCTCTATCAGAATCTGAATGCTCCCTTCCGACAGAGGGACATGCCTGGAAGAACAGCAAATCGTGCCTGTCCACCGTCGTATTTCAAGTCTGCGAATGGAAAAAATAAATAACTTGCGAGGAAAGCGAGAGCAAAACTTGAATGAATGATGGAATTATAAATTTCTGACATTATCGCGGCAAATGTTTTGTACATTATATTGTAGTGCAGTCCCATACGAGTAATTATCCTTATGTTAATACTACTAATGATAGACATACTACTGTTTTAATCAATTTTTAATGTTTCTTCGCAAGGAACCTCCAAGCTTGATATGGCTATAATCCCACCAATTCTAAGTCAACCCATGATCAATACATATTTAGTGTTGTTGAAGTTATGTTATAGCCCAATTATGATTACTACTCACCATTTTTTTACATCCTCGGCGGTAATACCCCATCGCGCTTAGTCTAGGGGAGAGACGGGGAGGGATTCAGATTTAGGATAAGGTGAGGCCCTCGCCCAACGAGATTGGCATGTTTGATAGGGAGAACAGAAGCGTGAGCTAGCGGAACGGTGTGTGTGAAGAACGATGTGCTACAAAGAAATCAACAACCGAGGCGCTCATTTTCTAAAAACTTTCTAGCTATCTAGACATGGGGGTTTACCTTGGTCAAATGATTGAAATGGGTGCGATTTTCCATTGTAGATATGTCATTACTATTCAGTTCTTACGAAGGAAGACGAACAAGTACTTCCGTGGTGTCGCTCATGGTTCGCCTTTCCTCACTTCGCACGTCCCATTAATGTTTTTTAGTATGTCGATGAAGTCCATTATCTCGTGACAAGAAAGGTGTATTCCCTGATCCTGTCTGAGGTTGTCCGTTGTCTGATATTACGTGGAGCAATTGTCGAGTTTTAGGGAAGCATCTTTAGGATAAATAAGACTTTTTTGTTAAAGATGAATAGCATGCTATAACATTTTAACACTTACCGTATATTTCCCAAGTCCCTGAAAAAACTGCTCAGTTCAATACCTTTTACTTCAATAATCACCCTTGTATTTGGAAAAAAGCTTTTTGCTTTCTTCTAAGTTAGAAAAAGAAGCTTTTCCCTCCTTATTATCGAGGTAATGCGAAATATTTTTTTTCTCCTAATCGAACGCTTTTTTACTTGTCCTTTAGAAAATATTGCTTCGGTTGCGCTTTTTCCCCTTTCGGATGTGATTTTCAACCTTTCTCCTATACCTTACCTCCTCGACTGTATGTTGCTCGTCATATACCCTTTACTGCCATGTAAAACAGAATATCTAATGTAGACACACAACAAGAAAGCACCTTTATAGATAACTCTGTCTTAAGAAAAGAAGAAGAAAGAAAAAACGCATCAGTTGAAAATCACATAGCTGTCCTGCTAGATCCTCGCTGAGGGTGTTCACTAATATTTTTTTTTTTACTCACATGGTAAACATATCTTGGCCAAAAATCTCTGCTTTCGGCGAATTTGGACTTTGTCATTGTCCATACACGTACAATTTATAAAAGATTTAATTAACATTGGGGGTTATATTATTTTACCTCTTTTTTATATCTTATAAAAGTTTTTGTTTTGATAAAGACATATTTTGTTAAAAGGGAAAATCAATCAAGTGAAAGCCTTCTTGTTATACAGTGTTTTGATTTTTGAAGATAAAATAGTTTTCTAGGGGCCTTTAAATGTTTTCGCTACTACAACAACTAGGGACATAGTGGACAAAATCATAGGCAAAGGATGTAAGATATATATATTAATTTTTCCATTTGGGTATGACTTTGTATTAAGATATTCAGAAAATATTAAAGAAGATCGAGTGTCAGTTTTATTCAGTGCCAACGTAAAAAATATTTTTCTCTTTGTATAGGGAGATTTGGAAAAATATGCATTTGTTTACTTAAAAAGCTGTTTGCCTGAATGTTACGTTTCCCGCTAAAGTATCATCGAGACCGGCGGTGAGGTGATCGCCTTTACAGATAACAACTTTTCTGCTCCATCTCTTCTGATATTTGTAGAAGGCACTGACGGGGAAATCGAGAAGTAAAGTTTTGTTGAAATTATACCCGTTGGCAAGGTTATTTGTGTCCTTTATAATATTTTTTCCGTTTCTTGGTAGGAGACAAAAAAAAACATATTTGCTAGATAATGAAACTACAATCGCCGTAGTCCGAACTTAAGATAGCAACTTATCTAGCCCCTCCTCTTATAGCATGTTTTTGTAGACTGGTGAGCAAGACCATGGCAGGGAATCGAGAAGTACAGTTTAGTTGATTCTTTTCCGTCGGCAAGGTTTTTGTTTCTCGTTACAATATTTTTCCCGTTCTTGTAGGAACAACAGCAATTTTCTAAATGAATGAAACTAAGTACCTATACATTAGTGGTTACCATGGCATAGTTTCCTTTATCTTCGATTAAACTTGTGGGGAGGTACTATATCAATTTTTTGTGGAGGGGGAGTAACTTACGAAAAGCTAGTCCACCTTCTGTTCTAATTCATCTTTTTCTTATATCCATCATAAACAGAGGATCCCTAATCGATGTTTACCCTGGTCTTTTATATTCAGAAGAAATGGTACTGTATTGGCGTGACAGAGTTATACCATATGGGAAAGCTGAACATATTTCCTAGTTTTCATTGTAGATTGTACAAAATTGAGAGCTAGGCGTGACATTTTAGAAATATACCGCATTGCCCCTTGAGGTTAATTAGCAAAACATAATTGTTCGCCTAGGGACAGGTGGTGGTCCCTAGTTGGTAGATAATTAACTGTTCATACTAAAAAAAAAAGGTTGAGGGGGGGAAATAGGATGGGGACCCGTCTTTGGTCTCGCGCAGATGCTTGAAAACCCTATTAATGCTCTCTAAATAGAATAAACCTGACTTTTCAACCTTTAGGTTTAATTAACTGTTGTATAAGCCTGAAAATTTTCAAAGGTATGAGATAGTGTTATCGCATTTACATTTAAACACAGAAAATTTAATCTTGTTATTTTTCATTTTATTTGTATTAACCGTCTGTTTTAGGAATGTGGTTTGTGAAGTCATAATAAAGACTTGATTACGACAAGAGTTTTCATGATCCTTATGAGTGACTTGTATTTTTATTAGAAAGATGCCTTTGATGTAAGATAGCTTATCATCGTCCCGCGAAGTTTAAGAAATTTCTGTTGTTATTCATTATTGGTTGCACCTGTTATATTTATGATTAACCTGTTGTATAAGCCTGCAATTTTCACACTTGCGTAGTGGTCGTTATCGCATTTACATTTACACAAAAATATAAGCCTGTTTTATTTTTATCTTATTTGTGTTATCACCGTGTTTAGGACGCGTGTTTTGTGTTCTTGAAAGTCATCATTAATGGATGTTTTGTACAACAGATTTTCATGATCCTTTTCCTGAATTGTATTTTTTAGTACTGATGTGTGATGTGTATGTGTGTGGTGGTTTGTGTGAAACCCGTCTTTGACCGGTGTAGATACTTGTAACCCTTTAATGCTCTCTAAATAGATAAACCCCCGACTTTTCAATCTATTTAGGTAATTAAGACCCTTTTAGTTTTTATAAGCATGAAGGTTCAACATATGGAATAGTGGTAATCGCACTTTTACATTTACACAGAAATTTAAGCCTGTTTATTTGTGTTCCGCCCGCCCAACATATCAATAGTTTTTTGCCAGCATGGACAATCTTGCCGTCAATGGGTATTTAAAAGCCCTGTTTAGTCGTTTGGGTGAGTGAACAGTGGAGTGACATACGCCAGGAAGAAAAGAAGATATTCAATGGAGACACCCACCCACCTGGAGATATCACCGTCGATGAAGAAACGGGTTAAGTTCCGTATCCACTGGTGAGACTGTCATTTAAGAGGCAGATACGACCGATGACAAAAGAATTATCTTCCAGACCAGCTCTAACTTTATCGCTACATAGATGGTCCTGATACATGCCCTATCAAACATCCAAGAATCTGCCACCGTGAAGATGAATCTATCCCATATATTCTCATCATTTGCACGATCTCTTATCACCCTCGTTATATGAAATTCGGGCGATTGATTTGTATTTGTGTCTGTTTTGTTTGTACTAAAGGCATATATGAAGACCTTAATAAAGACATATTTATTTCAGCAACGTAATTTTATAATCCTTTTTGATTGCAATGAATTCTTAATATTGGGAATGTTTTTGCGATTAACGTACCGCCGTGTCAAGACTTTACCATTATGTGCTCCCTAACGGGATATGGTGGAATGCGGGTCTGGGGGAATGAGGCTTTCTCCTGTTCTCGGCCTTTGGCGTGTGTCAGCAGCTGGTATGCATTTTTTTTTTGATTGTGTGCTTCTTCCTCTTATTTCCTTATTCTTATGATTGCTTGGAGAGGAGTAGAGACATCCTTTAAGGTGATGCG
>NW_023653489.1:0-4903 GCF_015228065.2 Penaeus monodon
GCAGAAAAGTAAGAAGATGTGCCGTAACTTCTCTGCATCGCTGGAGGAAATGTACCTCCCGATACTTTCTTTGCATGGAAAATAGCATGGAATAATGAACAGGCCAAGAAAGATCCCGAAAGCTTTTGAGAAAGTTTTTACCCCACTACAACAGACTGCACTCCTGGAAGTCGTGACTGACCACAATGCACAAAAAACCCAAACCCAGCCAAGTATACGGGATACCGCGTTGCGGCTTTAAGTAGGAACACAGCATATCGATTTCAGTAAACTGAATCGTTAGCAACGGAGTGTCCTCCGACGATAAAGCACCCTCGTGTGTTCGCGACGCACACCACCCTACAATGGTCCTAGGCATCCACTATCAGACTAAGCTTAAGCCACCTACAAGGAACTAGAGAAGCGGTGATAACAGTCAACAAGCGCCGGAAGCTTGATCATCGATGGGGCCTGACAGCTATTGCAATTTTAAACCTCGCTGTATTTCTTACACTGTTTAAAAATAATAATAAGAAATACATCAAAAAGGCCTCTGGGATATTCGTGTATTTCCCTTGTCTTCATTCGTTGTTTTTCAGCATCCTTCGCCCCGGGCGTGTTGTGTGTGTGTGTTCTGGGATACTATGTCGAGGGGAAACTGTGTCGCGGAAGTAAAGTTTGTCAAATCGCGCTGCGACGTAGCTTTCGTTTCGCAAGTAGATAAAATGTCGCGGGTACGGTATGTTGCCATTTATGTAAATACGTTGCGGTCGTTGCCCGACAGGCCAGATTTAGGAAGACGTTGAAATTACAGCAAACATAATCTAGTATATAAAATACTAATAACAATGGTAGACATATATACATCTTTTTTCTCTGGGTTATTAATGAAATATTTATGTAATGAGCATAATTTTATTGGTCAGTGGGGATCACCATTTTTTTTTACTATTTGCTTCAGATATTGCAAATCTACAAGGGTTAAGTTTCTAATTTTGCAATAAATTATTTGATCCTCTTTTTTATAAGCTGGTTTTCTTCTGACCCGAGGGATACTTCCTGCCAGCTGCATGGTGCTTTTTTGGTATTTTGTAGCGAGCCCGGGCCCGCTAAGGATGGTCCGGCGCAGCCTGGCAAAACCCCTCGCGCCATCCTTCCAATGCCCTTTTTTTCTTCGTTGCGATCATCTTCCACTCGTTGATATGCTTCCCGCATAGCAGAGTTTGTGGATGGGGGGTTTTCCACTTTACTATTTCCCCATTAACGGTGCGAACCCTTGGGACCATAGGTTCTGTCTTCGCATCTCCACTCCACCTTGTCGTGATAGTCCCTTTCCTTCGTAAAGAGATCCGGCCAGCTCTCAGTTTTCACAGTCGCCCGGTAGACGTATAATGCGAAGGCCTCGGGGTCGTTTAGGAGGGTTTTTCGTCACTCAACCCTTTGTACGATGAAACATCAAGCTCGGGTAGGGTGGTAATGAAAGCTCGTTGAGTTCTCCATGCTGATGATATCTCACTCCATGAATTTTCCCTTTAAATATAGCAAGATAAAAAGTCATGAGAACACGGCTGAAAAGACGCTAAAGCATAAGGTCATATGTTCGCAAAGTGGAAGCAGAAGTGGAAGTAAAAAGCAATTAGGCAGGAAAACGTCAGCGGACGACCAGTTATGTGAGGACACCGGGACTGCCTGTCTGTACCACCTCGCTCAACAGTCACCGCAAATGGTGTCCGCCCGACATTGATTCACCCCCGTCATGCAAGTTTGCGACATTCCTTCCAGGTCAAGTGTCTGCACGACTAGAGACTCTGGGGTGTGTGTGCGTGTGCGTGTGCGTGTGTGCGTGTGCGTGTGCTGTGCGTGTGCGTGTGCGTGTGCGTGTGCGGTGCGTTTTGCGTGTGCGTGTGCGTGTGCGTGTGCGTGTGCGTGTGTGTGTGTGTGTGTGTGTGCGTGCGTGCGTGCGTGTGGTTGTGGGGTGTGTAGACTCCCGGTATAATAATATAGAATTAGGTACATAGATAGAATCTAATCCGAATACAAAAAAAAAAATAATAATAATAATAATAATAATAAATAATAATATAATATATTAATGATAATATAAATTATAATAATAACGAAGAGTGGAGATCTGATGAAAGAAAACTTTTCTCTCTCCTGGGCCCACACTTTCAACGATTTTTAAGGTAGGACTTTGCTTCTACTCTTTCAGAGAAACCATCCTCAGCAGAAATGAAATGCTAAGTAAGATGAATGTAACCAAACCCGGGAGTTAATTTTTAAAAAATCATCTCATGAAACGCGAACTCATATCAGCTACTGCTTATCCTGTACTAGAGAGATCTATATTTCTACCCACACGTGTAAAGCATCTATTTGCTCCTCGCTGATTACAAATGTAGTGAAGTCGTTAATTCTGCTTTGTGTATTTTTGCGTGTGTGTGTGTGTGTGTGTGTGTGTGTGTGTGTGTGTTTGTGTGTGTGTGTGTGTTGTGGGTGTGTGTTGTGTTGTGTTGTGTTGTGTTGTGTGTTTAGTTATACATTAATTTGTAATTTGGATGGAAAACCCCCCCATTGCCAAATAATCAAACTATCCAAAAATAATATAATTGTGGAAAAATAAAAAAAATCGACAGTAAATCATAAGCACATAAACTAGAAGAAATAAAAATAAATAACTGGTTTAACCCCCCAATTCTAATGTTCAGTATTCACTTAACATTACCAAGGGAATTACTTGTTGAAATCATTTGGCCAATCCTACTCCCAAATTGAAAACTTCATCATGTGCTCGTTGAAAGGCAACATGTACAGGTGGGGTCGCCTTGGTGAGTTTTACTCCTTATTAGTCCCAAAATTTTATGGTAAATCTCTCTCTCTCTCTCTTTCCATAATTATTTATAATAATAATATGTATGTATGTTGTAGTTGTATGTATGTATGTTGTATGTATGTATGTATGTATGTGTGTGTGTGTGTGTGGGTGTGGGTGTGTGTGTGTTGTTGCCGCGCGCGTGGGGGGTGTGTGTGTGTGTGTGTGTCTCCCTTGTCTCTCTCTCCCCTATTTTCCCCCCTCTCTCTTCTCTCTCTCTCTCCCCCTTCTCTCTTCTCTCCCTCTCTCCCCCTCTCTCTCTTCCCTTTCTCTCTCTCTCCCTCTCTCTCTCTCTCTCTCCCCCCCCATTCTCTCCTCTCTTCAAACCACACACACACACACCACACACACACAACACACCACACACACCACCCCACACCACCACCAAATATATTAATAATAAATATAAAATAAAATAATAAAAATAATTGGGGTGTGTGTGTGTGTGTGGTTGGGTGTGTGTGTGTGGTGGGTTTTGTTGTGTGTTGTGGGTTGTGTTGTGGGATATGCTGTTGAACAATTGTGAATACCTTCATAAAACATCGGTACCATCGTAAAAGTGCTAGCTGATTGTTAGTATTATGTTATTATTTTCATATTAAATAAAATAATCCGTTTTCTATAACTTTCTATAATTTCCCTAAGTGCCACAAAAAAATCTCCCTTCTTTTTCACCACTTTTTGACATTAAAATCTATTTTCCTTTTTTTTCTGTCCCTTCAACGAGTTGATCCTTCCCATTTTTAAAGTTTTTTCGGATTCACGCAAATTGACTTACTATCTAAAGTTTTACCCCCATCGTGTTTGGGCGGGTTTCTTCCCTTTTCTTTCTGTATCATTTGGGGAAAAAAATATACAAAATTAGTTTTCTGTAAAAGTTTTCCCCCCTCAATTACTTTTTGGGAAAAACGGTCTCCCATTTTTTCCCCCGAAGTATGATTCTCTTTCTACCGGATGTGTATTTTTTGATCAAAGTTCGTTTCATTTTAAAGTTTTATTTTGCCAGACATCAAAAAATTACATGAAAAAGTGAAAAGGGCTAAGCATATTTTTAAATATATTGAACTCTTTTTGTCTTTAAAAAACCTTTGCTGCATCTTGTATTTTGCGGATGGAGGAGGAGGGGGGGAAAATGGGGGGAAAGAAGAGGAGGGGGAAAGGAGGAGGGAGGAAGAGGAGAGAGGAGGGTTTGCTGCTCGTTGTATCGCGGGTGGAGGAGAGGGAAAGAAGAATGAATTTAGGAAAGGTTGGGGAGAAAGGATGAAGGGGGAAAGGGAGGAGAAGAAAAATGAGGGAGAGGAATGAAAGGAGATGAGGGGAGGGAGGGGGAAAGGAGGAGGAGAGGGGGGAGGGGGAGGGGAGGAAAGGAGGAAAAAAAAAAAGAAAAAAAAGTAGTAGTATAGTATTAAGAAAAGAAAGAAGAAAGAAAAGAAAAAAAGAAGAAAGAAGAAGAAGAAGAAGAAGAAAAAAAGAAGAAAAAAGAAAAAAGAAGAGAAAAGAAGAAGGAAGAGGAGGAGGGAACAGGGGGAGAAGGGGAAAAGCTTTGGAGGAGGAGAATGGGGAGGAGGGATGAGGGGAAAAAAGAAAAAAAAAAGAAATGGGAAAAGGAGAGGGAAAAAAAAAGAAGGGGTTTTACGTTCTCAGCCTTAGATATTTTTCCCTCTCTATCCGCCTATTATACAAACATTAAAACACACACACACCAACACACACACACACACACCAACACACCCACACACACACAACCCCCACCAACACAAGACCCCACCACCACACCACACACACACACACACGCCCACCACAATACACCACACACACCACCCCACACACCCCACAGACCCACCACACACCACACACACACACACACACCACACAAACGCAAACCCCAACACACCACACAACCACACTACCACACACACACACACACCACTCCACACCACAAAACACACACACACTCTACATACAAAAAAGAAAAAAATAAGGTGTCTTTCTTTTTATCTCAACGCCAAAAGACAAATGTTAAAGTTCCCGATTCCTCACAAACGGCCCAAA
>NW_023653490.1:0-4903 GCF_015228065.2 Penaeus monodon
TTAGGGGGGGGTAAAATTTATCCTGCACACTCCAGATACAAGGTCCAGACAGGGGACTTTACCTAACTGGGGTTTCAGTGAGATGCTGCAAGATCGTCCATAGGAGAGACCCTTGCATCCCTTTGGGGAGCTGTATATTGAGGATACAGGACATTAGGTGTTGAAGAGGGCTGGACTGAGGACCCCACTTGAGATGTTCCATTTTCTACTGGCATGTCTGTGATAGATGACCTTGGAATTTTGACTTTGCTTTTTTCTGTTCCTGAAATAGTCACCTATCCAGCCGGGAACTTTCCTCTGATTCCCTTCTGGATCAGGGTCTCCTAATAGCAAGAGGACTTGCTAATTCAAAGCCTTCTCTAGGTCTAGGAATACTACCACAGAAGTGACAGTGCTGATTGTGTTTAAAGAGCATGGCTTTTCTGTGTGCTGTGCTCTTTGCCCCTTGTGACCCATGGAGGTTGTTCATGTGGGGTCCCATTTTCCATTCTCTCGGCCACCTTGGCCAGACATCTGAGGAGAGAGATGGGGTAATATTTCCCTGGCTCCTTTGGTTTTGAGATGGGAACTATGATAGCCCTCCTCCAGCTCTGGGGTAGAGTGGAAGTTTTCCCAGGACTTGTTGATGGAGTTTGCAGGACTGCAAAGCTCACTTGCCAGTCCTTGGTGGAATGATGGGGTATAGATCCCATCAGAATCTAGGCTGAGCAAGAACTGTTTTTGTAGTTTTTTCTTAGTTATCGGGTTTGGCTGCCCTTTCTCTGATATGAGCAAGTCAGCCTGGTGTAGCGTTGTTGGTTTTGCCCACAGTTCAGCTGGCAGACGGTTGCTGCTTGTTCTCACAGAGAACTCATGCACCAGTCTGTTTGCTTCTAATTGGGGTTCATGGTCTTGCACCTCAGGGCTGAGCAGCTAGTAGCTTGCCTGACCTGTTGCCACAGCTCTGTAAGGGTAGTTTCAGTGGTCAAAGACTCACACCATTCCAGCCACTTTTCCTGCCTGACTTATGGCAGTTTCCTTGGCATCCCTGACTGCTTCCCTTAGGAGGGCTAGGTTGTCAGGGGTTTCTTTGCCTTCGGAAATGTTTTCTACATATGTTCACTCTGTGGTTGACTCCTTAATCTCGTCATTAAAGTACCAGTGATCTTTATAAACTCCTTGACCATGGGGGAGTTTTGGGATAAGTCTGTGAGGCTTTCTTGATTTATGGCACTGATAAGTCTGGCTTCAAGCACTTCTCCGCTTTCACTCTGTGGGGATTCATTGCTTCTAAACAGTGGGTCAAACATTCCTAAAGGTTGCCATTGCTTTGTTTGTTTTCCATCTTGGATTTGATTGTGGGATTTGGGCTGGGCCCCCATCCATGAAGGTAGTAACAGTGCAATAATGGTCACTTGTGACAGTCTCATCGACCACCATCCATTCTGCAGTGGGCCCGAGTGAGGTCTAAAGACCCTTCCTTTGATATGTGTTGGCTCTTTGGGTTTTGAAAGAGCGATCTCAGAAAGTCTAAAGCACATTGGCTATGTGATGGCCTGCCTATCCGGGGCCCTGCAGGGGGCCAGGATGGGGTGGTGTGCATTGAAGTCTCCCCCTATGATCACTTGGTCTTGTGCTGCAGTAGCATAGACCTGGCCCGATGTCTAAGCTCTATGCCTGGCTTGCTGTACACATTGTACAGCATGAGAGGGCCCCCAGCCAGGGTGAATTGTAGTGGCAAGAGATTCAACATCCCTCTCCACAGTTTGGTGCATCGGCTACTGCAGAGCAAGGGATTGTTGCTCTGACCAGGTGATCTAGCCTCTTTTGTCAGCATGTTTGGGCAGCAATATTCCTTGATCCCACTATTGCGTGGTGAATGGCAATTCTTTGTATTAAAGCCATAGATTTTCGAAGTGTAGTGATAGTTACATCAGAGACATCTGACAACTTCATTTGAAGTCCTCGCGGGTTGAGGGATCTTCTCTGTTGTCAGGCTATCCCTGGTCCACTGGAGGTGGAGAACCTTTGGTTTGTCTTTTCTCACTTCAGGTTTTGTCTGTACTTTTCTCTTTTGCTGACTTTTACCTGAGTAAAGGGCAGCTTGCTGTGGCACTGGTTTGCAGAGTCAGCCTGTTTTGGCTCTGCCTTGAGGGTGTGGCCAAGGTTAGGGTGGGGAGGGGAGTCTTGTCCCAGGGTGAGGGTGGGCTGCTTGGGCTCTGTTTAGCTTCCTCCCTTTGAGGACTGCAACAGTCTGGGTCTTGTCGTCATGGCGACCGTGACTGTCCTTTTCTGCCTCCTCATTGGACTTTTTCCCAATGAGGAGGCAATGAGTGCTACTGCAGTGACTACAGCAATCGACAGGAATCATATCTTCCTCGTCAAAGGGAACTGTCTCTTGGGGAGGCTTTTGCAGTGTTCTTTGAACCTTTATTCCTGTGTTTCCTTTTCTGTATTTTAGAAATGATGGGAAACTCCTTTTTATTGGAGATATCCGGTGTCGGGTGTGGGGGGGCTTCCTTCCTCTTAGGGGGTTTTGGGAGTCTTTTCTCTTCTGTTCGCCCTCCAGACATGGGTTCCTGGGGGACAGGAAAAAAGTCTGGTCGCTTTTTAGCAACCTCTATTCGCCCGAGGGCCGCCTCTTTTCGTGGCAGAGCAAGCCATGCTCCAGGCGAGATGCCCCTTGGCACAGTTGGGACAGTTTGCTTTTGTTTTCCCTTTTGGGCCTTCCTTGTGGGCCTTAAGGCCACCTTGGTATTGTGTCCCTTTAAAGACACCCATTTAGGTTGGCCTTGCCCTGGTTGATGACTGTATCTTTGGCACTTGAATATTGAAGTGGCTCTGTTACATATTTTTTCTTAGGCTGTAGGAGTCCCCAATTACCCAGATCAAGGGTAGTGATTTCAAGGTCACCAGGACTTGCCTGGTTGGGCTCTTCCCTTTCGACATTCGGAAGCCTCCCGACCTGTGGGTTGATGTATCACATCCACATCATATGATTGAGAAGCCAAGTACACCATCTTTTCTCTCCTATCATCGGGACTGATTTACGAGAGACCCCTTTCCTCCCCATCATTAAGCTCCTTGGTTTCCTGCCGAAATTCAGGGTACTTGGGGCTCTGGCAACCCAGATTGACAACCAGATTTTTTGTAGTGCTCTTACCAGTTGGTAGGTATTGTCGAACCTTCAGGTTTAGAGGGAAACCCTTAAACTAGGGGAACGTCCCCCCTTCGAGTCGCTCCGCGGGGTCGTTTCGGGCCGCTCTTTTGGCTTAATTGTGGTGTATGGTTTGGGAGCGCAGCTGTTTGGGCGGGTTCAGTTATGTCCCATCTCGGTCGGGAGGACGTCTGAGGGTTCTCAGAGCTCTCCCTGATTTGCCTCCGGGCCCTTGGGTGACAGCACAGAGTCATCTGCTGGACAACTCAGGGCAGACATGTTTTTAGCAAATTCGTGTCCATCTTAGCAGCAGGTCTCACAATCCCCCTGGTTTTGCATTTTCTCTTGCCACTAAAAACCATGTTGTCTTAATGACTGCTATGATGGGCCTTGCCAGTTTGTAAACATTTAAACTCTTTGTTGTGGGGGGTTTAAAATTTTTTTGCCAAAAATTTAAGCGTTTTTTCACCCTCTCTTTCCCTCACCCACCCCCGAGTCCAGTAAGGAGAAGTTATGTTAAACAAAATTCTAAAGCCACAGGGTGGGAAGGATATACGCAGCAATGGCCCGTTGTACCGCTACTCAGGGGACCATGTGAGTCCCAAACAGCAACATTGACTGCTTGACCCTAGCCCCAAAGGGACCACCAATTGCCGACGGGGCGGATAAACGCCACATTGGGGGAAAAACCCCATAAAAGGGGCTGTTGCTAACCGCGGGGCGTAATCAGCCTGCATTGCTCACCTCCGGGACCCCCGTCTCCACAGCGACAGGATGCTGCAAGGCAAACTTTGGGGGTAATGTGAACTCCGGGAGAAAAAAAAAGGGGAGGGCCCTTCCCCCTAAAAAATAGGCATCTTGTTTGGGAACCCTTTCTTCCTCCCCCTAAAGTGAAACAGCCACCCAAAGGGTTTTAAACCCCAGAGGGGAAACTCTAGTCCTGCACCCCGAGAGGGTTCCAGTGGCAGGACCCGGTGGACATCAAAGAACCCCCCTGCAGGGTAAAAGCTTTGGGGAATATTGTTGGTTTTTTTTGAAGGAGGGAAAAAGGGGGAGGGCAGTATCCCACGACCTTTATGTGTGCTAGTGGAGGTCGCGCACTCGTGGCGTTTTTCGGGAAATGGGGAAGCAGGGGCCCGGGGCCCCGCTATAGTGACAACACTGGAAACCGGGTAACCAGGGGGGGTTGGGATAAAAGTTGACAGTTTACGTGCCATCTTTCGGTGGCTTAGGCACAGCCTCCCGACCGGGGGCCCCCCAGGGCTATCCCTTGGGTAACCTATCGTTGAAGCAGGTTGAAAACTCGGGGGGTCGTAAACAGGGGGCCCGGACACAGGGAGAATGGCCAGCAGGGGTTACAGAAGGCGTGGGTCGGTGGCCATGTCGGATTGGATTAAAACCATGGCTGTGCACTTCTTTCCTTGGCTCACATAAAACCTTAGCAAAAAATTTAGGTCCTGGGTAGTACTAGCAGCAAATGTCAAAGGCCGGAAACCGAAACCATTGATTGGGGGGGTAAGATAAAAGGATGTTGGGGCCACACTATGGCAAAGATATGAGATGGGGAAAGGGGAGTTTTGGCAGTCCGAATGTCAGGTGACAATGTGAAGGTATTTAAAAAACGAGGGTTGAGGGCTGTGGCAAAGGGGAGGTTTTAAATTTTAAATCAAGAAATTAAAAGGTTACAACCCAAAAAAAAAAAACCAAAAAAAAAAAAAAAAAACAAAAAAAAAAAAAAACCCCACCATAAAAAAAAAAAAAAGAAAA
>NW_023653491.1:0-4903 GCF_015228065.2 Penaeus monodon
TAGATAGATAGAATAGATAGAAAATAGATTATATATATATATTACATATATGCATATATATATATATATATATATTATATATATATTATATAAATATCATACACACACTCATACTCACACATACTGTGAGGTTGGAAAACTCTTCTCCTGCCACAACCTGCTACCTGTCTCTAGCCCCCGTAACCCGCATCCTCACCCCGTCCCTCACGCATCCTCCCCAGTCTCTCACCCCATCCTCACCCCGTCTCCCAGGGCATCCTCACCCCGTCTGTCACGCACCCTCCCCCCGTCTCTCACGCATCCTCACCCGTCCCTAAACGTATCATCACCCCGCCCCTCACGCATCCTCACCCCGTCTCTCACGCATCCTCCCCCCCTAATTCTCACATACCTGAGCTTCCTTGTACTACTCTTTCGAATTTCCTAAACCCTTTCCCAAATCCTCGCCGTTACCGCTCTTCCTTGCCCTTATCCTACAGGACCCACCACTGCCGTCTGACCCTACAACACACACACGCACATACACTAGATGCATGTACGAACACTGTACGTTCAGAGATGTACACACGGGGAATGATACTCTTAAAGGGGTTCATGCTATGCATGTCAGTGTAAGCTTGTCTTTGTCGTGGCTATTTAGCACTTAATTTGGTTTTTGTTTTTCACTCGTTTGTTCTTGTGTTTTTGTGTTATGTCACCTTTTTTTATTGATTTTATGTAGGTTGTCAGCTGCATAACTTCAGATTCATAAGGAACTGTTTTTTTTTAATCGTTTTATTTCCACGTTTTATTACTATCAGGCAACCAATGTTTACAATATTTGTTTTTTTTTGGGCGTTCCATTAGCTTGGCTTGCATCCTTTTTTACCACGCGTTTTTTTATGCAGCGGGTTTCCCTCCCATACTTTTATGTTTGTCGTTTTTACATTTTAATTTATTACTGTATATACACTTCACAAGAGACTTTTGATTTACTTTTGCTTTTATTTTATTTCTTAAAAGTAGAGTTGGTGCGTACACCTTTTTATTTATTGTATATTGTTTTAGCTGTATTTATTATTTTATGTAATTAGCTGTTTTTTTTATTTACTGAGGTTTTTCTATAATTCTTTTTCTTTTGTTTAAGTTTAATTTTTTTTCCCAAAGTTATTTTTTATCTCGAGTAAAACCCGAATCAAAAACTGTATGTCCTGTGTGGGGTTCAAACCCCGTCGATTACAAAATAAAGAGTGTCAGCCGGACCTTTGGTGTGGTCACTCCCCTTTTCCGGAGAGTCTTCTTGGAGTACCCCAGCCGGGTGGAAAACTTTACAAAGATGGTAAATGACCCTTTCCTTTCTTGTTTTTACTTGCACAGTTAGGAGCTGGGACGTATGTTATTATTGCTCTCATAAATTGGCAGACTATTCTGACTTAGCTTGACCTGCTTAAGTATATACTCCTTTTTTATATTATTGTTCTTTCTATCTATCTCATGAATATTATCATGCTGTCTTGCTACCTGTGTAGTTTTTTTCTACCCAACACAAACCCCTTACACCGGCACCCAACTAAAGATTTGTGAGGGATATAGCGCATTTGGGAGGGACCGAACGGGGCCGAGTTCTGGCTCCTAACCCTTTTGGGCTCACAGAACCTTACAATACACACACAATATTGTGTGTGTGTGTTTGTCTGTTGTGTATTGTTTGTATATATATATGTATCTATATATATTTTATATGTTTATGTTGACACACACACACATATATATGTATGTTATGTGTATATATGTATATATATATATATATATATATTATATTGTTGTGTGTGGTGTTGTTTTGTGTGTGTGTATGTAATATTATAATGTAAAATTCATATATTTATATTACATACATAGAAACCGACATACCCACACCCGTTCCACCCTTCTCCTCGTCCTCCTCCTCCTTCTTCCACCTTTTTGTTCCTGTTCCCCCATTCTCCTTCTCCTCCTTTCACTTCTATCACCACGCCCCCCCCCTTTCTCCTCATCGTTCTTTTTCCATTTATATCTCACCTTTTCTCCCTTCCCTCCTCCTCCTACTCCTCCTTTTACTTCTATCTCCCCCTTCCCCCCTTTCCTCCTCCTTCCACCTTTATCTTCATGTTCCCCCCTTCGTCCACACCCTTCTTACACTTATACTCAATCAGTTCACCCTTTCCTTTCTGAGATTAAGTGAAAGGAGGAGTAAGAAGAAGAGGAGAGGAAGGGGAACGGGGAGATAAGAAGTGGAAAGAGAGGAGAGTAGTGATTTGTATAAAATATGATATGTAGATATTTATATATATACATATATACATATATATGTATATATATATTTTATTTTATATATATATATATATGAATACAGCTCTTACATGTTAAATATGGAGACCAGGCAATGGGTCCCTGTCTGCTATCCATGGATTTTGTAACTGTGGGTTCTCCAAACTGGGCTACCCCGTCATTTTCTCGATGTCACGTATCCAGGGCGCGGCGACTCTTCTCCTAAAGATACTCCTTACCTGCCCCTCCTCAAAATCCCCTATGCGTGCGTATGTATGTGTGTGTATGTACACCGTCACACTTCCATATGGTAAAATTTTTTACAATTTTTATCTGGCAATTACTTGTGTATTATCTAGTATCTAGGCCGGTCTCTAACGATGACTGTGATTGGTTAAGTAATTCTACAAATATATACAACTGGAAGAAATCCGATTAAGGAAAAGATATAAAAATATTATGAATATTCAAATTATAAATAACAAGAACATAGATTTATCTGCAAAAGGTTCCTCTGAAACAATACAATTTGCAAAAGAAACACTGATTTTTTTTGTGATAAAAAAAAATGTTTTTCCATGCCTGATTCTCCGACCTCAGAGGTTGTATTGTGTGTCTGTGTGTGCGGACAGATACACACACACACACACACACACACACACACCACACCCCACACACAAAATATATATATATATATATATATAATATATATTTTAAATGTATTACGTATCTATATGTACTTATAATTATATAAAAATATACATACATATATAAAAATATCCAATATCGTTATATTAGTGAAGTTTCATTGCTGAATTTATTCTCTATTTTTAGGTTTCCTTTGTCTTTCAGAGCTCAGTTTCTATTCGTCAATTTGTTATACATTTTATAATAGAAAACTATTCTAATAGTCCAAATAGTCATTTCAAGCGAGTTTCAAGGAGTTTGAGCAGTCGTTATGATCTCCCTTCTTCGAAATACTAAAAAAGTCTTTTAAGACAGATGCTTGTTTGTAATCTTTATAGGCACTTATTAGTTGTTAAGGTTGTTACTTCTCTCTCTATATTTTCGTGTAAAACACCACACACATACATTTCATACATACATATAAAATATATTTTATATATAAAATATATATATATATATATATATATACATATATATACATGTATAATTATTATTATTGTTATACTGATATGTATATATGTGTATATATTTTTCGATTTCTCTCTATCTGTGTATCAATCTACGTATATGTATAGATATACAAATACATACATACACCCACACACATGTGAACTAGGTATTACATGAGGTTAATGTTATCATAGATTCCAATTTATGATGGGCACCTTCATGTTTTATATATATATATATATATATATAATAATAATATTAATATATATATATATATACATAGATGATACATAGAGAGAAATGGAAAAATATATACATATATGTTAATATAACAACAAATAAAAATAAAATATAAATACATATATATGTATTTCTGTGTATGTGTACGGGAAAATATATAGAGACAAATACGGCCTGAATAACTATGTAAGTGCCCATTAAGATTACTAAACAAGCATCTAGGGTCTTAAAAGACTTGTTTAGTATTTACGAAGAAGGGGAGAACGTAGCGACCGCCCAAAATCCTGGAAATTTCCCAATTTAAGAAGTAAAACGTACGATTTTTTCTTGCAAATTACACAGTAATGGTCATGCCTTAGAAATTCAAAACATCTATATTTATTTCGCTTTAAATGACTATTTGGACTATTAGAATATTTTTCTATTATACAAATGTACAACAAATTGAGGAATGGAAAAACCCCGTATGCCGACCTGACCTCTGAAAGCAAGGGAAACCTCAAAAAGAAGAATAAATTCAGCAATGAACTTCACTCATATAACGATATTGGATATATCTATATAAAATATATCTATATGTATTTATTTATAAATTTATAAGTACATAAAGAACGTATATACATTATATATATATGTAACTGTCCACAAACACACTACAAAAACCTCCCCGGTCGGCAGAATCAGTATTTTTTCTTATCACAACAATAAAAAACAGTGTTTCTTTTGCAAATTGTATTTTTTCTCAAGGAACCTGTTGCAGAATTTTTTTTTTTCTTGGTATTTATAATTGAATATTCATAACATTTTGTTACATTTCCTTAATCGGATTTTTTTTCGTGTTGTAGATATTTGTAGAATTACTTAAACCGATCACAGTCATCATTAGAGACCGACCCCGGCATTCATGGAATACTATAAATACACAAGTATAGCCAGATAAAATCGTAAAAATGTACCATATGGAAATGTGACGAGTTTCACACACACACACACATATATTATATATATGCACACACACACAACAAACATACACACAGAGGCACACAACACACATATATATATGTGTGTGTGTGTATGGATATATATCCCTTCGTATATATTTGTATGTATATATACATATATATGAATATGTAGAATCTGTATATATATGAAGAAGTAGAATATATGTATGTATATATGTGTACATACATATTAGTATATGTATGTATATATACACACAAATATATACATTTTTTTGTAG
>NW_023653492.1:0-4902 GCF_015228065.2 Penaeus monodon
TTACATTTTAAAATAAAATTATATTTATATATTTTTATATTTTTTTATTATATTTTATATATATAATTTTATTTTAATTACTAATTTTATATAATAATATATTATATTTATATTTATATTAATTAAAAATAATAAATTATATATATATATATATAATTAAAATATATTATAATTAAACTAATTCTTCTTTATTTTTATCTACATATATTTTTATATATATATTTTATATATTTATTATATTATATTTTATTTTTTAATATATATATATATATATATATATATATATAATAATATTTAAATTTATATTATATATATATATTATATATATATTTTTTATAATTTAATTTGGTTTAATACTTTAAAATATATATATATAATTAAAATTATATATTATTTTTTAAATTTATAATCGTTTTTATTTTTTATATATTATAATTATATAAAATTATTTATTATATATTATATTGGTTTTTTTGTGTTGTGTGTGTGTGGGTGTGTGTGGTGTGTTGTGTGTGTATTTGTGTGTGTATATATAAATATTTTTCTTTATATTATATATATATTATTTATATATTATATATATATATATTATAATAAAATATATATATGATAATTATAATAATATTTTATTATATTAAAAATTTTATTATTATTATTATTTATATATGTATATTTGTGTGTGTGTGTGTGTGTACAAAAACACATAGACACAAATACCACACTAAAATTAGAAATATTTTTTAAAAAAAAATTTATTATTTTTGTATAAAATATAAAAAATATAAAATAATAATGTTTTTTTAAGATTATTTCTATTCTTTTTTAGTATTTTTTTTTTGTGTCTATATGTGTGTGTGTATGACATATTATATATATTAATATATATATATATATTATATTATATAAAATTTTTATAATTATATATATATTTTATTTTATTTTATTAATGAAATTTTATAGATAGATATCTATTTCTATTTTTTGGTGTGGGTTTGTGTCTACGTGTGTGTGTGTGTTTTATATTTTATTAAATATTAATTATATATTAAAATATATATATATTATATATTTTAATATATATAATATATATATATTTTTAAAATATTTATTTATATTTATCCCGTATATATACAATACATATTTTTTCTATATATACCATATATATATATATAATATTTTTTAAAATATAATAAAAATATTATTATTATATATATTATATATATTAATGTAGTTTATATATTTACCAATATTTAAAATTATTAATATATATAATATAAATATAATATATTATATAAAATATTTTATATAGAAAAAGAGAGAGAGGAGAGAGAGAGAGAGAGAGAGAGGAGAATATGATTATTTTATAATAATGCAATATTACATATCATTATACTACATATATTATTATAAAATATATTTTTTATAAAATAATATATATATATTATATATATATATATATATTTTTAAAATATATAAGTAATATTTTAAATATATATTATTATATATATTTTATTTATATAAAAAATAATATATATATTTTGTTTGTGTGTTGTGTTTTGCGTGTATTATATAGGTACTTATATATGTATATGTATGAAAATAAATATTATAAAAATTATATATTATTTATTTTTTTATATATATGTTTTTATTACATTTTATGCATGACTTTAGTTATTTAAAAATTTAACTATAAATCATATATATAAAAAAACATAGATAAATAAGATATAGTTTTTAACCTCTTTATATACTCACGTTCGCCACCTCACCACCTCCCACTTGCCGCGAAACTTGGCCCTCCTTGCCGGAGTCACGCTTGTTTCCCTCAAACACGCTTTTTTCCCAATGCCTACATACACTTTACCACTAAAACCACTTTTTCCCTTATATTGATAAAGGAAAACTTGTTTAAATTTTTTTATTACTTTTACCGGTTTTTTAAAAATTTGGATATTTTTTTAAAATTATGTATATTGTCAAAAGGCATATATATATACATAATTTAATATAATTTAATATAAAATATATATAAAAAATAATATATATATATATATATATATTTTTATATTATATATATATAAAATTTTTATATAATATTTTTATTATATATATATATATATATATATTTCTATATTTATATATATTATATAAAAAAATTTTATTATATATTAATAATAAATTATATTATTTATTTTCTATATTATATTTTTTAAAATTTTATTATTTATATATTATATTTATATATATAATTATATAATTTTAAATTTTTATTATTATTATATTTAAATTTTTAAAATACTATAAATTTTTTTTAAAAAATTTTAAATTTATTTTAATTATATTAATTTTTTATTTTATTATATTTTTTTTAATATATTTCATTTTAACCCTATTTTATTAATATTTTTTTTAAAAAATTATATTTAATATATATTTAAAATATATTTATTTTTTTTTTTATATTTTTTAATAACCCAAAACCCCAAAAAACTTTTATTTTTTTTTTTTTTTTTTTAAAAAAAAAAAAAAAAAAAAATATATCTTTTTTTTTTTTTTTTTTTTTTTTTATATAATATATATTTTTATTTATTATATATATTATAAAATATATATTATAATAATAAAATTATATTATATACATTTAGGTTGTTAATAGTGGATCCCCCAAAATATTTGCTGTATTGTGGGTATTATTTTAATGATAAGAAAAAGTTCATAATAAATTATACGATTAGATGTAAATAAATTTATATATTCACTGTAGTTGAAATAATCAGTGTTTATATAATTACAGATACGTAGTAGATATTTATGGTTCTGAATCACTGGTGCTTTTTGTTTGCCTATAATTCCCTTTTTTTTTTTTCCCCCCCCTGCGTGTCTTTTATGTCTGATTGAATGTTTGCTCTACATGAAATTACCATAAGACTGTCTGAACAGTGTTCTCTTGATCTTACCTTTAACACGGGGCGCCCCCGGGAGGGGGCGGCCCCTCCTTCTCGCCCAAAATTGCCCAAAAGCCCCTGAAAGGGTCCAGGGCCATCATAGGAAAAAGGGGAACACATTATCATCTTGGTTGGGGGGATGGGAGGGGGATAGGTTATACACTCTAAATATACTATTATAATAAAAATTAATATATATTAATATAAATATAATTATTATTATTTTTATTTATATGCAATATATATACATATCTTCTATTTTCACTATCATCTATCTTTATTTATATTTAATATATTATAAATATATTTATATATATATATATATTAACTAAATAGATAATGATAGATAGATAGAAGATAGATAAAAATAAACATATAATACTACTACATATATACAATATATATAAAATTTTAAAAATAATATATATATATATAAAATATATATTATATAATATAATAATATATATAAAAACGATTTTAATTAAAATAAAAATAAATAATTTTTACATATCTTTATTATTGCTAGTATTATTGTTTTTTACTTTTATTTTATAGTTTTATTATATAGTTGAAAAATATTTGTAAACTGCAATAATTGCAAAAAAAATGATAAAAATTTGCAAAAATGATTAAAAATTCAAAAATGGAAAATACGAAAAGGGTGATAAATATAATGAGAAATAACGATAATAATAATGATTCATATAAAAATGAGATGATAAATTTTTTGTCCCTATTTAATAAAAAGAAGGGAAAGAAAAAAAATCCAAAAATTTAAAAACGGCAAAAACAAGCGAAAACTATACTTTTTAGAGCAACTCCAAAATGAGTTTTTTCCTTTATTTTTGATTTTTTAAAAAAAAGAGTAAAATTGTATAAATTCCAAATTTAATTATTTAGCAAAATAATAATAAAATGAGAAAAAGGAAATTTTGACAAAAAATTGATGATATTAAATATTACTAATTCATATCATTATCATTATTATTATTTTTATTTATAATAAAAATAATAAAAATAATTTTTATTATTTTATTTTATTTATTTAATTATTATATTATATTTAAATTTTTATCATTTTTATTTTTATTATTATTTTTATTTTTAATTTTTTTTATTTTTATTATTATTTTTATTATTAAATTTTTATTTTTTTATTATTACTTTATTTTTTATTTTTTTTTTTTATTTTTGTATTATTGCCAAAAAAATATTAAACTGTAATAAAAATAAAATAAAAATAATAATAAAATGATAAAATAGTAAATAATAAAAAATAATGTTATTAAAATTTTTTATTTTTTATTTTAATTATTTTTATTTTTACGGTAAAAATTGCAAAAATAATTTTATAACAATAATATTACAGAATACCCCAATTAAATTTAAAATAATTTTAAAAGAAAAATTAGAAAAAGTTATTAATATTTTATTATTGGGATTTCTATTTTTATTGTAATTGTTTTAGTAATTGTAAAATTGATAAAAATATGATAATATGATAATCATGATAAAATGTTTATAATAACAGGAATTGTGACAATATAATAAAAAAATTAAAAAAAAAAAAAATCCCAAAAATCAAAAAAACCCAAAAATCCAGCGAATTTTAGCCTTTTTAAGTATACTAAAAAATCACGTTTTTTTTAATTCGTTTTATGATTTTGGCAATTATTAAGAATAATGATAAATCACCAAATTTTATTTAACATGACAAAAATAGAAAAAGTGGGAAAAAGAGAATTTTTGGGTAACATTTGATGATTATTAATTTTTACTATTTTCATTTTATCTCATTATTTACATTATTTAAAAAAAATTATTTTATTTTTATTATTTTTTATTATTATTATTTTATTATTAAAATTATTTTATTGTTATTAATATTTTTATTATTATTTAAATTTTTATTTATTTCAAAAAAAAATATTACAACTATAATAAAAAAATTAAA